>NW_026657307.1:0-4988 GCF_009828535.3 Hylobates moloch | reverse complement strand
GGCCTTCTCTTCCTCTGGTGCAGTTTCAGACTGCACCAATGAATCCTGCGAAGATTCTAACTTTGTAGGTGGACCTGTGACCTCGCTCAGGCTTCGATGCAGAGTCTGAACCTGGTCTGGATGAGGAGCTGTAGTCTTCCCCAGGACTGTGGAATGTCCAATCTCTGTAGTGGGTTCTGGAGTTATGGCAAGCCCCGGGTCTGGAGGCTGAGCTGAGGTTTCCTCTGTGGTTGGAGATGGTTTAACCTCTGTAGTAGGCTCTGTAGTTATGCTAAGCTCCAGGTCCAGAAGTTGAACTGTGGCTTCAGTCAGGTGTGAATGCTGAGCCTGACCCTTGTCTGAAGGTGGAAGTGTCACCTCAGGGTGTTCTGGAGGAGGAGCTGTAGTCGTCAGGGCTGTAGAAGGTTCAACCTCTGTTGTGGATTCTGGAGTGATGGTAATCCCTAGATCCAAAGGTTGAACTGTGGCTTCAGTCAGGTGTGAATGCTGAGTCTGAACCTGGTCTGGATGTGGAAGTGTCAGCTTAAGGTGCATTGGAGGAACTAGAGTCCTCTTCAGGGGTGTAGAATGTTCAACCTCCATAGTGGGTTCTGGAGTGATGGTAAGTCCCAGATCCAAAGGTTGAACAGTGACACTGGGCAATGTTGAGTGCTGAGCTGGATCCTGGCCTGGTGTTGGGACTGTGACCTCATAATGAGCTGGAGGCTGAGCTGCTACTTCCTTAGGTGGCTCTGGAAGCTGAACTGGGACCATTTGCTGCCTTGAAGGTTCTACCTCCTTAGGGGACTCTGGAGCCTGAACTGTGGCCTCCTGCTGGGTCAGAGAAGGTTCTGCCTCCATAGAGAGCTCTGGAATCTCAGCTGGAATCTCCTGCTGAGTTACAGATGGTTCTACCTCCTGAGGGAACTCTGGAGGCAAAGATGGGCCATCTGCTGGGTCAGAGAGGGTTCTATAACCGTAGCGGGGTCTGAAGACTGAGCAGGGACCGCCTGCTGGACTGGAGAGGATTCTACCTCTTTAGGTGGCTTTAAAAGCCGAGTTGGGGCCTGCTGTAGGACTGGAGATGGTTCAAACTTCTCAGGTGGCTCTGATGGCTGAGCTGGTATCTCCCACTGTGGTGGAGGACTGACCTATTCAGTGGACTTCCGAGGATGACCCGAGGCTTCCTGCTGGGTTGCAGATGGTTCAACTTCCTTAGGGGGCTCTGGTGGCTCCGCTGGGAATCTTGCTGGACTGGAGAAGGTTCTGCCTCCTTAGGGGGATCTGGAGTCTGAGCTGTGGCCTCCTGGTGGACTGGAGATTCAATCTTTTCAGGAGAATGCAGAGGCGGGGAAGGGAGATCAGGCTGGGCTGGAGAAAAGTCAGCCTGTTCAGTGGGAATAGGAGGGTTGTCCTGCTGGACTGGAGAAGGTTCTACCCCCATAGTGACTGCTGTAGGTTTGGTAAGCTCCCTATCTAGATGTAGATATGACACATCTAGAGGTGAACCTATTGCTTCATCATTCAGTGAACTTCCAAAGTCTGAGGAGAGCTGAGTTGGAGGCTCAGTTGTGGGCTCTTTATGGACTGGAGGAAGTTCATAATTTTCAGGTCTACTTAGCTGCTCAATTATAATCTCTTCCTGGTCTTTCAAATGTTGAAACTGCTCAGGGGACATTAAGGGCTGAGCTGGGGCCCCTTGTTGGGTTAACATTTCAACCTGATTAGTGAAATCTGGAGTCATGGTAACCACGTGATCCACAGGTTTAATAGTGACATTGTGCAGTATTGGAGGCTGAAATTGATCATGACTTAGAGGGGAAACTGCTACCTCATGATGCTGTGGAGGTTGAGCTACAACTTCCTTAGGGAGCTCTGGAGTCTGAGCTGGGGCCTCCTGCTGGGTTAGAGAAGACTCACCCTCCTCAGCGGTCTGTGGATGCTTAGCTGCAGCCTCCTGCTGGGTTGGAGAGGGGTTCTCACTAATTAATCTCTATTAATAGGTTCTGGAGATTGAACTGAAGTCTCCTGTTGAACTGCTAAATGTCCAGCCTCTTCTGATGACTCTGGAGGCAGAGGTGTGTCCCCGTGCTGGATGGTGGGAGGTTCTACATCATTACCTGGCCGAGAGTTGATGGACTGGAGAAGTTTCCACCTCTGCACTAGGCTCTGTTGCTATGGTGAGCTGCACGTCTGGAGGCTTAACAGAGACATTGGGAAAATCTGAATGCTGCATTTGATGGTGACCTGGAGGTGAAACTGGGACTTCATGATGTTCTGGGGGCTGAGGTGGGGTCTCCTGCTGGGCTGGAGAAGATTCAACCTCCCCAGAAGACTCAGAAGGCTGAGCTGGCTGCTCCTGTTCACTGGGGCAAAGTTCAGGCTCCATAGGAGGACCTGGAGGCTCAGTTGGGGCCTCCTGTTGGGTTGCAGAAGGTTCCACCTCCTCTGGAGGCTGAACTGGGGCCTCCTGCTGGGCTTGGGAAGATTCTGTCTCATTTTTAGGCTCTGAAGTCATCGTAACCTTCACATCTGCAGGTTTAACTGTAATGCTGGGCAAGTTATAATGAGCTTGATCCTCACCTGGAGGTTGAACTGTCACTTCATGATTCAGTGGAGTTTGAGCTAGACTCTCCACAGAGGATTCTGGAGGCAGAGCCGGGGCCTCCTGCTGGGTTGAAGGTTCTACCTCCTGAGGGAGCTGTGGAAGCTGTGCTGGGGCTTCTTCCTGGAGTGAAGAGGACTGGATGTCTTTCAGGGTCTCTGAATTTTGAGTTTTGGGCTCTAGATGGAATTGAGAAAGTCCAACTTGCTCAGGAGGCCCTGGAGGCTCATCTGCATTCACCCGGAGTTCTGGAGGCAGGCTGCCGGGATACAGTGTGTCCATACTTGAATATTCATCCTGCAGAGTCTGTTTCTGACGCTGAGGATTGGATAATTGGTGTGGAATCCCAAGAATCTCAGCAAGGCTCCAACATTCAGCTAGACCTTTCTTCACATTCTTGGGCAAAACAACAAATTTGGTTCGTTTTGAAATCTTACTGTCTAGTCAAACAAGTATTTCATCTGCCTGATGACCTGCAGCCCAATCTAGATCTGCAGTTTGAACCTTACTTTTGAGGCAAGGAAGCTGAACTGGGGTCTGGTTCTGATCCCCATCCAGCAGTGGAACCACCTCTGGGAGCCTTTCTTGTGAAGTCAGCTTGTCATTTAAATCCTGGTGTGCAGCCAAGAACTGCTCTGGCCCCAGGGGCAGCTCTCCAGCTGAATCCGTGTCCAGGAATGGAACCAAATTTTCAGTCAATTCCTGAGGCAGGGCTGACACCTGTAAGGAAGCAGAGGGCCCCATGTAATCAGAGTCCCCCGGGGACTGTCGGGGGAGTGGGCGCATGGGGAAATTCCCATGGGAGATGGGAGGAGCGGGAAGACCAGGGCTCAGGCGGCCCCAGAGGGTTAGAGGTCAGCTGGAGCGGGTCCTTGACCCACACCAGAGGCTGAGCCCCCTTGACTAGTAGACACAATAGTTGCCACGTAAGGAAGGGCCATGGGCCCCAGAAACGCACCCAAGACGACACACGCTAGTGCTGCGCACTCAACGGGAGCCATTCTGGCAGCCCTGAGATGCTCATGCCCCTTATAAGCATGTGCCCCACCCTGTCTTTGTGACACTTTTATTTATGCCACCTTTATTAGGCTCGGGTCCAGATCTGTTCCATGTTACCAGGGCAATCTTATGTCACAATCTCGCTCAAGTGATCCTCCCACCTCAGCCTCCTGAGTAGCTGGGACTACAGGATATGCCACCACACCCAGCTGATTTTTGTGTTTTTTGTAGAGACAGGGTCTCCCTATGATGTCCAGGCTGGTCTCAAACTCCTAGGCTCAAGTGATCCTCCCACCTCAGTGTCCCAAATTGCTGGGATTACAGGGATGAGCCACCATGCCCAGCCAATCCAGCCATCTTGCAGCCAATCCTCCAGCCCCAATTAAGCCTTCAGATGACTATAGCCCCAGTTAGTATCTTGACTATAAACTCATGACAGATCCTAAGCTAGAATCACTCTTCTATGCTGCTCCTGAATTCCTAACCCATATACAGTGTGTGAGATCATAAACACTTATTGTTGTTTTAGGCCTCAAATTTTGGAGCAATTTATTATGCAGCAATAGGTGACTAAAACATACAATAAAATTGCTGTCATTACTATTATAAAGTACTTCCTGATTTTGAGCTGAAATCCACTTTCTTGTAATTGCCACCCTGTCTTCCAGTTCCGTCTTTTTGGGCCACCTAGAAAAAATACAATCATGGTCAAAACGTTTGGTGCCAGTTTTCTTGCCAACAATTTAATTCATCAGACATTTGCTGAAGAGTGATCACTGTGCCAGGCAGTAGGCATGCAAAGATAAGTAGGACGAGGTTCCTGCCTAGCCACACACTCAAAACATTCTTCCACAGGAGGTGTGCTGTAATGAAGGGACCTGACTCCCAGTGCAGGAGAAGGAGGTCCAAATGCAGGTGTGGCTGGTTCTGCTTACAGAGGTGAGGGAAGGCTTCTCAGAAGAGGTGGCAGGCACTGAGGCCTAAGGGATGAATAGGCGTTCTCCAGGATGACAGGAGGGGAAGGACTAACAAGCAGAAGCTACAGGCAGAAGACCACCCTGACACTAACCACTTTCTTCCGCAGGGCACACATCTCCTCTCCTCTTGTCCAACTTTTGAGTCCTCTCCCACCCCCTCCCAATCTTGGTGACTCCACTGAGAACATACGCTTTTCTGTCACATGATGACATCTAGAGGGAGCCAGCCCTCCTCCAGGGTGGTCCGGCCAGTGTGGAGTGCAGTTGGCTCTCACCTTTATTTTTCTGGAAGCTCCGCTTGGTCCAGACTTGTCTGAGGTTTTTTGGCCTCCACATCCTTCAATGACTCATGCTGGGCCTGCAGGCATCTGGACTGCAAAGTCATTTTTCACACGTGCTCCTGGGAAACCACATCTCTTTGTACTTTG
>NW_026657306.1:4679-4991 GCF_009828535.3 Hylobates moloch | reverse complement strand
TGTGCTGCTGGATTCGTTTTGCCAGTATTTTATTGAGGATTTTTGCATCGATGTTCATCAGGGATATTGGTCTAAAATTCTGTTTTTTGTGTGTGTGTCTCTGCCAGGCTTTGGTATCAGGATGATGCTGGCCTCATAAAGTGAGTTAGGGAGGATTCTCTCTTTTTCTGTTGATTGGGATAGTTTCGGAAGGTATGGTACCAGCTCCTCCTTGTACCACTGGTAGAATTCAGCTGTGAATCCATCTGGTCCTGGACTTTTTTTGGTTGGTAGGCTATTAATTATTGCCTCAATTTCAGAGCCTGTTATTGG
>NW_026657306.1:1882-4614 GCF_009828535.3 Hylobates moloch | reverse complement strand
TTTGAATAGAGGTGTTTATAGTATTCTTTGATGGTAGTTTGTATTTCTGTGGGATCAGTGGTGATATCCCGTTATTCTTTTTTATTGCATCTATTTGATTCTTCTCTCTTTTCTTCTTTATTAGTCTTGCTAGCAGTCTATCAATTTTCTTGATCTTTTCAAAAAACCAGCTCCTGGAATCATTGATTTTTTTTGAAGGGTTTTTTGTGTCTCTATTTCCTTCAGTTCTGCTCTGATCTTAGTTATTTCTTGCCTTCTGCTAGCTTTTGAATGTTTTTGCTCTTGCTTCTCTAGTTCTTTTAATTGTGATGTTAGGGTGTCAATTTTAGATCTTTCCTGCTTTTTCTTGTGGGCATTTAGTGCTATAAATTTCCCTCTACACATTGCTTTGAATGTGTCCCAGAGATTCTGGTATGTTGTGTCTTTGTTCTCGTTGGTTTCAAAGATCTTTATCTCTGCCTTCATTTCGTTATGTGCCCAGTAGTCATTCAGGAGCAGGTTGTTCAGTTTTCATATAGTTGAGCGGTTTTGAGTGAGTTTCTTAATCCTGAGTTCTAATTTGATTGCACTGTGGTCTGAGAGACAGTTTGTTATAATTTCTGTTCTTTTACATTTGCTGAGGAGTGCTTTACTTCCAACTATGTGGTCGATTTTGGAATAGGTGTGGTGTGGTGCTGAAAAGAATGTATATTCTGTTGATTTAAGGTGGAGAGTTCTGTAGATGTCTATTAGGTCTGCTTGGTGCAGAGCTGAGTTCAGTTCCTGGATATCCTTGTTAACTTTCTGTCTCATTGATCTGTCTAATGTTGACAGTGGGGTGTTCAAGTCTCCCATTATTATTATTTGGGAGTCTAAGTCTCTTTGTAGGTCTCTAAGGACTTGCTTTATCAATCTGGGTGCTCCTGTATTGGGTGCATAGATATTTAGGATAGGTAGCTCTTCTTGTTGAATTGATCCCTTTACCATTATGTAATGGCCTTGTCTCTTTTGATCTTTGTTGGTTTAAAGTCTGTTTTATCAGAGACTAGGATTGCAACTCCTGCTTTTTTTGTTTTCCATTTGCTTGGTAGATCTTCCTCCATCCCTTTATTTTGAGCCTATGTGTGTCTCTGCACGTGAGATGGGTTTCCTGAATATAGCACACTAATGGGTCTTGACTCTTTATCCAATTTGCCAGTCTGTGTCTTTTAATTAGAGCATTTAGCCCATTTACATTTAAGGTTAATATTGTTATGTGTGAATTTGATCCTGCCATTATGATGTTAGCTGGTTATTTTGCTCGTTAGTTGATGCAGTTTCTTCCTAGCCTCGATGGTCTTTACAATTTGGCATGTTTTTGCAGTGGCTGGTACCGGTTGTTCCTTTCCATGTTTAGTGCTTCCTTCAGGAGCTCTTTTAGGGCAGGCCTGGTGGTGACAAAATCTCTCTGTATTTGCTTGTCTGTGAAGGATTTTATTTCTTCTTCACTTATGAAGCTTAGTTTGGCTGAATATGAAATTCTGGGTTGAAAATTCTTTTCTTTAAGAATGTTGAATATTGGTCCCCACTCTCTTCTGGCTTGTAGAGTTTCTGCTGAGAGATCCGCTGTTAGTCTGATGGGCTTCCCTTTGTGGGTAACCCGACCTTTCTCTCTGGGTGCCCTTAATATTTTTTCCTTCATTTCAACTTTGGTGAATCTGACAATTATGTGTCTTGGAGTTGCTCTTCTCGAGGAGTATCTTTGTGGAGTTCTCTGTGTTTCCTTAATTTGAATATTGGCCTGCCTTACTGGATTGGGGAAGTTCTCCTGGATAATATCCTGCAGAGTGTTTTCCAACCTGGTTCCATTCTCCCTGTTACTTTCAGGTACGCCAATCAGACGTAGATTTGGTCTTTTCACATAGTCCCATATTTCTTGGAGGCTTTGTTCATTACTTTTTATTCTTTTTTCTCTAAACTTCTCTTCTCGCTTCATTTCATTCATTTAATCTTCCATCACTGATACCCTTTCTTCCAGTTGATCGAGTTGGCTACTGAGGCTTCTGCATTTGTCACGTAGTTCTCGTGCCGTGGTTTTCAGCTCCATCAGGTCCTTGAAGGAGTTCTCTGCATTGGTTATTCTAGTTAGCCTTTCATCTAATTTTTTTCAAGGTTTTTAACTTCTTTGCCATGGGTTCGAACTTCCTCCTTTAGCTCAGAGTAGTTTGATCATCTGAAGCCTTCTTCTCTCAACTCGTCAAAGTCATTTTCTGTCCAGCTTTGTTCTGTTGCTGGTGAGGAGCTACTTTCCTTTGGAGGAGGAGAGGCTCTCTGATTTTTAAAGTTTCCAGTTTTTCTCCTCTGTTTTTTCCCCATCTTTATGGTTTTATCTACCTTTGGTCTTTGATGATGGTGATATACAGATGGGGTTTTGGTGTGGATGTCCTTTCTGTTTGTTAGTTTTCCTTCTAACAGTCAGGACCCTCAGCTGCAGGTCTGTTGGAGTTTGTTGGAGGTCTACTCCAGACCCTGTTTGCCTGGGTATCAGCAGCAGAGGCCTGCAGAACAATGGATATTGGTGAATAGCAGATGTTGCTGCCTGATTGTTCCTCTGGAAGTTTTGTCTCAGAGGAGTACCCGGCCATGTGAGGTATCAGTCTGCCCCTACTGGGGAGTGCCTCCCAGTTAGGCTACTCGGGGGTCAGGGACCCACTTGAGGAGGGAGTCTGTCCATTCTCAGATCTCAAGCTGCGTGCTGGGAGAACCACTTCTCC
>NW_026657306.1:0-1809 GCF_009828535.3 Hylobates moloch | reverse complement strand
TAGGGTGGGAGTGACCCGATTTTCCAGGTGCCATCTGTCACCCCTTTCTTTGACTAGGAAAAGGAATTCCCTGACCCCTTGCGCTTCCCAGGTGAGGCAATGCGTTGCCCTGCTTTGGCTCACGCTCAGTGCCCTGCACCCACTGTCTTGCACCCACTGTCCGACACTCCCCAGTGAGGTGAACCCGGTACCTCAGTTGGAAATGCAGAAATCACCTGTCTTCTGCGTCGCTCACACTGGGAGCTGTAGCCTGGAGCTGTTCCTATTCGGCCATCTTGGCTCCACCCCCAGAAATTCCATTTCTGGGTACATACCTAAAAGAATTGAAAGTCAAGTCTCAAAGAGATTGTTTGTATAATCATATTCATAGTAGTAGTATTCACAATAGCTAAAAAGTAGAAGCAACCCAAGTGTTTATCAAAAGATAAATGGATAAATAAAATATAGTATATACATACAATAGAATATTATTCAGCCTTATAATGAAATTCTGACACATGCTACAACATGGATAAAACTTGAAGACATTATACTAAGTGAAATAAGCCAGTCACAAAAGGGCAAATTCTGTATGATTCCACTCATGCGAGGTGTCTAGAGTATCAAATTCACAGAGGCAGAAAGTAGAAAGGTGGCTGTCAGAGGCTGGGGAGCGGGAAGAATGGGGAGTTACTGGGTATACAGTTTCAGTTTTGCAAATGAAAAGAGTTCTGGAGATTAGTTGCACAAGAACGTGAATGTGCTTAAATGGTGTGCCATGATTGCCCCTGTAAATAGCTTCTGCACTCCAGCTGGGGCAATATAGTGAGACCCTACCTTTAACTTTTTTTGTAATTAAAAAAGTGTTTTTGTTTTTATAGATTTAGAGGGTACAAGTGTAGTTTTGTTACATGGATATATTGTTTAGTGTTGCTGTCACCCAAATAGTGTACATTGTATCCATTAGGTAATTCCTTATCCCTTACCCACCCAACCCCACCTGTACTCCCACCCGTCTGAGTCTCCAGTGGCTATTATTTCGCTCTCTATGTTTGTGTGCGTGCGTTATGTAGCTCTCACTTGTAAGTGAGAATATGTGGTATTTGTCTGTCTTTTTTTGGGTTGTTTCACTTAAGATAATGGCTTGCAGTTTCATCTATGTGGCTGTAAAATACATGATTTCATTCTTTTTTATGACTGAGTAGCATTTCATGGTGTATATAGACCATATTTTCTTTATCCATTCCTCCCCTGATGAACACTTAGGTTTGTTAAACATATGAGTTCAGGTATCTTTGTGATATAATGATTTCTCTTCCTTTAAGTAGATACCCAGTAGAGGAATTGCTGAATCAAATGGAATGGTAGTCCTAGTTTTAGTTCTTCAAGAAATCTCCATACTGTTTTCCATAGAGATTGTATTAACTTGCATTCCAACTGTTTATTTTTTTAACTTTTATTTTAGGTTGAGATGTACATATATAGGTTTGTTTTATAGCTAAACTCTGTGTCACAGAGGTTTGCTGTACAGATTATTTTGTCACCCAGGTACTAAGTCTAGTACCCAAATAGTTATTTTTTCTGATCCTCTCCCTCCTCTCACGGTCTGCTGTCAAGTAGGCCCCAGTGTCTGTTGTTCTCTCTGTGTTCATGTGTTCTCATCATTTAGCTCCCACTTATGAGTGAGAATATGCAGTATTTGGTTTTCTTTCTTCTTTTAAAAACAGAGTCTCACTCTGTCTCCCAAGCTGGAGTACAGTGGCACAAACACAGCTAACTGAAGCCTTGACCTCCCGGGCTCAGGTGATCCTCCCACCTCAGCCTCTTGAG
>NW_026657305.1:0-4993 GCF_009828535.3 Hylobates moloch | reverse complement strand
CATTTCTTGTTTTTGTCAGGTTTGTCAAAGATCAGATAGTTGTAGATGTGTGGTGTTATTTCTGAGGGCTCTGTTCTGTTCCATTGGTCTATATATCTGTTTTGGTACCAGTACCATGCTCTTTTGGTTACTGTAGCCTTGTAGTATAGTTTGAAGTCATGTAGCGTGATGCCTCTAGCTTTGTTCTTTTGGCTTAGGATTGACTTGGAGACGTGGGCTCTTTTTTGGTTCCATATGAACTTTAAAGTAGTTTTTTCCAATTCTGTGAAGAAAGTCCTTGGTCGCTTGATGGGGATGGCATTGAATCTATAAATTACCTTGGGCAGTATGGCCATTTTCACGATATTGATTCTTCCAACCCATGAGCATGGAATGTTCTTCCATATGTTTGTATCCTCTTTTATTTCAATGAGCAGTGGTTTGTAGTTCTCCTTGAAGAGGTCCTTCACATCCCTTGTAACTTGGATTCCTAGGTATTTTATTCTCTTTGAAGCAATTGTGAATGGGAGTTCACTCATGATTTGGCTCTCTGTTTGTCTGTGATTGGAGTACACATTTTATGAGGCCAGCATCGTCCTGATACCAAAGCCTGGCAGAGACACAACCAAAAAAGAGAATTTCAGACCAATATCCTTGATGAACATTGATGCAAAAATCCTCGATTTATTACGTTTTTCATTTGAATGTCTGTTGCAGAGATACAGTGCAAGAGGACTTTATTTATGAGCTAATATGCTTTTCCAGCTGCCTTTTGGACCTCTATATCTGGATACTCCCTGCAGGCTCCTTCATCTCTCTGTGGGAAGTCAAATTATCACCTTTCTATCATCCCATGAGCCCTACCTGTTTCCCTCCTGAGATTCCCAAGAATAACCCCACCGTACTTTTGGTCCCTAGCTTAAAGTGTCAGCTGCCTCAGATGATCCCAGCACATTGCCTTTCCACATCTCTCTCCTGTCTCCTCTGTGCCATCTTTGAGCAGCCACTTAGGTTCAGGCTCTTCCCAGTTCTCCTTTGACCTTGCTTCTTAAATCTTAATGTGCACCAGAATCACCTGTGGATCCCATTCAACTGTTGATTCTGAGTCTGTAGGTCTGGGACAGCCAGAGGTTCCACATTTCTAATAAGCTCCCAGATAATGTAAAACTGCTGGTCCCCTATCACACTTTGAAGAGCAAGGTACATAGACTTCTAACAAGAGCCCCAGAATCCAGAAGGTTTCTTTTTTAATCTGATTTTCGGGTTTGTATTCTGAACTATGCTTCTGTTCTTTCCTGCTAAAATATGGCTTGCATAATTCAGTAGTAAATAAAATCTCTTCACAATATAACTCCAACCTGTGTTTTGCCTTAACTTCCAGAATCCCTAGGCTACATTTATCTAGCTAGTTACTTTCAGGATGCGTTTTTCACTTTCTGCCTTCATGCCTTGTTGGGCTCAATTCTTTGCTTGAAGTGCCATCTTCCCCCTTTTATTTATGTTACTCAAAATTTTATAACTCCTGAAGACCTGACACAAATACCACTTAGTCCACAAAACATGTCTATTTCCCTGAAATTCATCCTTTCCTTTAAATACTCATGGTGCTTTGCTGACTTTCTGATGATTGACATTCTGCTTTAAATTTTATATTTATACATCTGCCCCTCTTCCATCAGACCAAGGGCTGCTTGAGGGGATGCTTCAAAGCAGGAAGAACTGTTTAGAACAATTGAACAGAAGCACTCCTTCACTAATCATTCAAATTCACATAGGCTGAAAATATGAAACAAAAAACAGTTTAGACAGCTTCACACAGCATGAAACTATTAGCCATTATTGAGGGTAACTCCAACTTTTGAGGCATACCTCCTACTTTTTTATTCATTTAGCCTATATTTACTGAGGGCCACCTCTGTGTAAGACCCCATGATGAGGGCAGTGGCAGGACCCAAATAATAATGCTGGCATCCTGGGGGTCCCTGCCATCTGGTTAGGGAGATAGTGAGGGGGCCACTGAGGGTGTCCACTGCAGTCTCCTGGGCTCCTGCTTGAGGCAGGGTCCTGGACCAGAGGAGCCATGAGTCTTGTCTGCAACATAATTGTTATCTTCTGAAAGCTTATGGCTCTGGGGATAACACACTTATTAGACAAACACCATGAGGATTTATCTAGAAATGTGCTTTCACTGTAATTCCCTGCATTTGATAGCCTCCCTTTCCAGCATTTATAGCCACCACCTGCGCTTTCATTATTCACTCTAATGTCTCTGTTTGAGGCTGATGTGCTTAATTTTCCAGTGTCTCAAAGGAAAACAGGAAGTTTCTCTCATGAACTTAAGCTTCCCATTTACTCATGAGTTACTCTCTTAAGAATTAAGGATCTTGGACACATTCGTTGCCTGTGTGAGGAGGAAGATCCTTAGCCACTAGGCTCAGAAAGTGTTGACATGGCATCCTTAATGCTTGTTGATGAGGTTAGATAAAGATTAGTTTATCTGCCTCTCCTAAGAAATTTCTCCTGAGAAATTGCATGGTTAGAAAGCCTAAATATGTGATTCCCAAACATTCCTCTTTATAATCTGAGAATTAGGGAATCTTATAACTTGAAGGTAGTTGGGAGATTGCCTGGTTCATTCTCTCATGTTTTGCTCGGTGAGGAAACAAGAGACCCATGATCATTTGCTTAGTGGAAGAGCAAGGCCTCAAACATAAGTGTTTAGAGTGGAAGGCTAAGAGGCTAAATGGGAAAAAGAAAACTACATATCTCTATCGATATAATTTGAATCTCTCTACTTCTTTCCATATGTATCTGTCTCTCCTCTGCAATGTGTCAGGTACTGTGTTTTTGGTACTTTAGATGTCTTACCACATTAAATTTTCACATTACCCAAATTCCCAGAGGCAGGTGTTGTCCCAGTTTTATAAATGAGAAATCTGAGTCTCTGAAAGGTGAAGTAACTTGCTGGAGAGTAGGTAGCAATTGTATACATTATACAACATGCCCATGCGCCCTTCCTCAAGGAAAGACTTCACCTGGTGGCCAACAGCAAGGGGTCTTGCTATTTGGTGGTATAAGAGGGAGAAAAGGAAACAGTCCTTATCCTTAAGTGAATGGATGAGGATATCTTTATTCTACCTTTTGGGTTACTGACTTTTTTTCTGTTCCCACCTCTGAGTCTTATTTTTCAGTCATTATTTACTCCACATGAAGAAGCTTCCCAGCCCTCATGCCTCTTGGCTCACAACCTCTCTCTAGTATGGTATTCATTCCTGGGGCTCCCATTGTCCTCCTGCTTCAAACACTGGTTATTCTATACTTTGAGACCTAACCTATCTCCCCAGCTTCAGTCACTCATCAACAATTGCATGCTGTGCCCATCCCAATGGTGCACAAACTCAAGGGTCAAAACATGAGACTCATCTCTCTCTCCTCTCTCTCTCTCCTTCTTTCCCTCCCTTTCTCTCTCCCTCCATCATTTTGGAAGTCTCATTTTCTTCCTGATGCCTTTAATATCTTTCTTTCATCAATTCCCTGTACCTACTTTCAATATTCTTCTAAAGACACCTCAAATCCTACATTCCCCATGAAGTATTCTGTCACCTCATTTACTTATTAAAGAAGCATTTAATAGGCACCTGTTGTATGATAGCAAGGCAGATACAGTCTGTGCCTTCATGGGACTTATAGTCTGGTGGAAGCTATAAATAACTGAGCAGTTGCAATGACTGCTCTGAAGAGAAAGCAACGGACAGTGACAATATACTTTTAAATCTTCCACACTGCCTTCCATTCAGAAGGATTTTAATAACAATCAAGTTGGATTTTTTTTTTTCCCTCCAATCTGAGGGAAGATCCACTGGTGGCATCTGTTAGCATGCATTTGCATCTGGTTCCTGTGAGCACTATTGTCAATATTCTGTGGTCTTTGCTGCCTGGGACACTTCGAAGGTGACTGATAATCAAGTGATCAATTCCAGGTGAGAAAAGTTCACGGAGCTGTGCTGCATGGATATTAAGTATAGTCGGAATCAAGCATCAAGCAGCTGCTTCTTTGGGGGCCAACTGGGTGGTACCGGCAGGAATTCCAATTCTCTGGAGCTTGACAGAAATACGCATGACACTCTTTAATGTGAATCCAGCTAAAAGCTGAGTGGGGAACAAATGACAACCAGATAGCTTGCCCTGCCATAGTTGTGAATCTTCCCTTTGAAGATTGCATTATTAGAGTTCTTTCCTCCCAAAACACTGTATTATAAACCTAATGCGTGGCTCAGTGGTTTGGGGATATATAAGAAAGCATAATGGGAAACATTCTAGATTAGCTCCTATTTCTGTTCTCAATATTAAGGTAATTTTGGTATCTGTATCTGCCTAAGCTTCATATTCAGAGATGGAAAGAGATTGTTTCTCGTATTTCTTTTTTTTTATTATTATTATACTTTAGGTTTTAGGGTACATGTGCACTATGTGCAGGTTTGTTACATATGTATCCATGTGCCATGTTGGTTTTCTGCACCCATTAACTCGTCATTTAGCATTAGGTATATCTCCTAATGCTGTTCCTCCCCACTCCCCACTCCCCCCACCCCACAACAGTCCCTGGAGTGTGATGT
The DNA here is from genome assembly GCF_009828535.3 of Hylobates moloch. NCBI lineage: Eukaryota > Metazoa > Chordata > Mammalia > Primates > Hylobatidae > Hylobates > Hylobates moloch. The sequence continues at coordinate 398 of NW_026657305.1, read as the reverse complement.
TCCCCTTCCTGTGTCCATGAGTTCTCATTGTTCAATTCCCACCTATGAGTGAGAAAATGGGTGTTTGGTTTTTTGTCCTTGCAATAGTTTACTGAGAATGATGGTTTCCAGTTTCATCCATGTCCCTACAAAGGACATGAACTCATCATTTTTTATGGCTGCATAGTATTCCATGGTGTATATGTGACACATTTTCTTAATCCAGTCTATCGTTGTTGGACATTTGGGTTGGTTCCAAGTCTTTGCTATTGTGAATAGTGCTGCAATAAACATAAGTGTGCATGTGTCTTTATAGTCCTTTGGGTATATACCCAGTAATGGGATGGCTGGGTCAAATGGTATTTCTAGTTGTAGATCCCTGAGGAGTCACCACACTGACTTCCACAATGGTTGAACTA
>NW_026657304.1:0-4997 GCF_009828535.3 Hylobates moloch | reverse complement strand
ATGTTGTAGCATGTAGCAAAATTAGTTTTTATGGCTGAATAATATTCCATAGTGTGCATATACCACATTTTATTTTATGATCAGTTAGGTTGTTTCTACTTTTTAGCTATTGTGAATTATGCTGCTGTGAACATTGGTGTACAACTATGTTTCAACTCCTGTTTTTGGTTCTTTTGGATATATACATAAGAGTGAGATTACTGAGTCATATGGTAGTTCTAGGTTTAACTTTTTTTTTTTTTTTTTTTTTTTAAAGACACAGAGTCTGGCCAGGTGCAGTGGCTCACGTCTGTAATCCCAGCACTTTGGGAGGCTGAGGCGGGTGGATCAGAAGGTCAGGAGTTCGAGACCATCCTGGCTAACACGGTGAAACCCTGTCTCTACTAAAAATACAAAAAATTAGCCAGGCATGGTGGCGGGCGCCTGTGGTCCCAGCTACTTTGGAGGCTGAGGCAGGAGAATGGCGTGAACCTGGGAGGCAGAGCTTGCAGTGAGCCGAGATCGTACCACTGCACTCTAGCCTGGGCGACAGAGTGAGACTCCATCTCAAAAATTAAAAAGTGCTGGGCGTGGTGGCACACGCCTGTAATCCCAGCACTTTGGGAAGCCAAGGAGGGCGAATCACGAGGTCAGGAGTTCGAGACCAGCCTGGCCAACATGGTGAAACCCAGTGGGTACTAAAAATACAAAAAATTAGCTGGGCATGGTGCCGGGCACCTATAATCCCAGCTATTTGGGAGCCTGAGGCAGGAGAATCACTTGAACCTGGGAGGCAGAGGTTGCAGTGAGCCGAAATCACGCCACTACACTCCAGCCTGGGCAACAGTGTGAGACTCTGTCTCAAAAAAAAAAGAAAAGTAATCCACTATTGCATGCCAATTTGGCACAAGGTGTCGGATACAAAGCAAAACAGATGGGGTATTTCTGATGGGCATTTCAACCTTAAAAGTGAGAAACTAACTTACTTCACTATTCCAGTAAAGACCTAGGGAAAACCTCCTTCCTAATCTGCTTGTTTCTCCAGTTATTTATTTCTGTAATTAAAACAATTTAGTTGTTTTACTTTTTATCTTGAGCTCTACTCTAGTATACCAAATATAGTTTTAGAATATTTATTAAACAATTCGGCTGGGGATGGTGGCTCATACCCATAATCCCAGCATTTCCTGAAGCAGGAAGATCGCTTGAGGTCAGGAGTTGGAGACTAGCCTGGGCAACATAGTGAGACGCTAGCTACAAAATGTAAATTTAGCCAGAGATAGGGTGCACACCTGTAGTACCGGCTGCTTGGGAGGCTGAGGCGGGAGGATCCCTTGAGTCTAGGTGGTCAAGCCTGTAGTGACCTATGATTATGCTATTGCACTTCAGCCTGGGCAACAGAACAAGACTCTTGTCTTTGTTTGTTTGTTTGAGATGGAGTGCTAGGATTACAGGCGTGAGCCACTGCACCTGGCCAGCACTTTCTTCTTTAAATAGAGACAGGGTTTGCCACATTGTCCAGGCTGGTCTTGAACTCCTGGACTCAATCCTCCCACCTCAGCCTCCCAAAGTGCTGGGATTGCAGGCATGAGCCACTGTGCCTGGCCGAAATAGTGGGTTTCTGAATCAGGGTTTGGAAGACGTGGGTACAGCTGCACCTGCTATTGAAAGTGCATCTGTTTTCACACAGGAAATGTCTGCAAATTATGAAAGCATGATCATAGCTCCACCCTGTGGCATGTTACTTTTAGTTAAAATTAATTGTCCAAATTATATTCAGGCTGGGCCCAGTGGCTCATGCCTGTAATACCAGCACTTTGGGAGGCTGAGGCGGGCGGATCACTTGGGGGCGAGACTTGAGGTTTCACCATGTTGGTCAGGCTGATCTGCCCGCCTCAGCCTCCCAAAGTGCTGGGATTACAGGCATGAGCCACCACATCTGGCCTAAAATAATAATAAATTCTATTCAATCTGTTAGATCATGGGTGAGACCTTGTCTCTACTAAAATTTTAAAAATTTAGCTGGGCATGGTGGCATATGTTTGTAGCCCCAGCTACTCAAGGGGCTGAGGCAGGAGGATTCCTTGATCCTGGGAAAGGGAGGGAGCAGTAAGCCGAGACTGCACCACTGCACTCCGGCCTGGGCAACAGAGCAAGACCCTGTCTCAAAAACGAAAATTGAGGGCTGGGCGCAGTGGCTCACGCCTGTAATCTCAGCACTTTGGGAGGCCGAGGCGGGTGGATCACAAGGTCAGGAGATTGAGATCATCCTGGCTAACATGGTGAAACCCCATCTCTACTAAAAATACAAAAAATTAGCCCGGCGTGGTGGCAGGTGCCTGTAGTCCCAGCTACTTGGGAGGCTGAGGCAGGAGAATGGCGTGAACCCGGGAGGCGGAGCTTGCAGTGAGCTGAGATCGCGCTACTGCACTCCAGCTTGGGCAACAGAGCGAGAGACTGTCTCAAAAACAAAAACAAAACAAGAAAATTGACAATGGCTAACATCTTTAGCTAATAAGACAAATAATTATTGGATATTTTCCCTCCTTTTTCTCATGTTTTACATATTCTAGTCTTTTTCAGTGCATAAAGCTAGGAAATACGTAGTATATAATCCATGCACATGAACTTTTGTTTATTTCTGTATCTGTCCTTGTGTTATAAAACAAAAACTAAGTCCTTCCAACTCCAATCTGGCACCACAGGATTCATTCTAGCTGTCTCTCTTAGTTGTAACAGCAAGAAACCTGGCTTCTCATTATAATAATTTGCTCATTTGTTCAATCCTGGTTACATATATTTTGGACTTAGTAAACCATAGCTCTGAGAAATGGATTTGCCAGCTAGAATAGTGTTTGTACACAGTTGTTTTCAGTCTTCAGTATCTATTCAAAACATGTTCCAAAGCTCTGTAAGTATACTCCTTTCTCCCCCACTCTCTTCAGTGTGGTTATGCAACTCATTTGCAATGCAATTGTATTCATTTCCCCAGCCTTCATTCCATCTTTCTGTCCACATCTTGGTTGATTTTTAAATTACAGTCAGTAAAATTCACTATGGGGTACAGTTCAGTTAATTTTGATAAATGCTTAGAGATGGCTACCCACCACCACAGTTTCACACAGATAAACTACAATCACATCACTCCCAAAATGTCCTCATGCTGCCTTTTTCTTTTCTTTCTGAGACAGGGTCTTGCTGTGTTCCCCAAGCTGGCATGCAGTAGTGTGATCAGGGCTCACTGCAGCCTTGACATCCCAGATTTGAGCAATCCTCCTGCCTCAGCCCCTTGAGTAGCTGGGACTACATGCATGTGCCACCATACCCAGCTAATTTTTTTTTATTTTATTTTAGTAGAGACCAGGTCTCACTATATTGCCCAGACTGGTCTCAAACTCCTGAGCTCAAGCAATCCTCCTACCTTGGGCTCCCAAAGGGCTGGTATTACTGGTGTGAGCCACTGTTCCCGGCCCATGCTGCCTTTTTATAGCCAACCCCTCTCCCTACTCCTTCCAACCCGTGCCAACTACTAGTGTGTTTTTTGTCTGTAGTTTTATCTTTTCAGTAGATAAATGGAATCTTACAATATGTAGTATTTGGATCTAGTTTCTGTCATTTAGTAAAGTGCATTTAATTCATCCATGATGGTATGTGAATCAATCGTTTGTTCCTTTTTATTCCATTGTGCACATGTACCCTTGTTTATTCATCTCTTCACCAGTTGAAGGACATTGGAGTTATTTCCAATTTTTCATGATTATTCATAAAGTTGCTATAAACATTTACTTACTGGTTTTTGTGTGAACATGTTTTCATTTATCTTAGGTAAATAAATAGGATCACTAGGTCGTAAGGCAAGTATATGTTTAATTTTATAAGAAAATGCCAAATTGTTTCCCAAATTGTATCATTTTACGCTCTCACCAGCAACCTATGAGAGTTCTGGCTGCTGTGCATCCTTGGCACTTGGTAGTGCCATTTTTTTTTTATGTTAGCAATTCCGGTAGGTGCATAGTGGTTTTAATTTTCATTTCTCTAATAACTAATGATGTCCATCCTTTCATATATTTGCCATCTGTGTGTCTTTTTTAGTGATGTGTCTGTTCAAATCTTTCATGCTTTTGTTTTTGTTTTGTTTTGAGACAGGGTCTGGCTCTATCACCCACGCTGGAGCATTGGTGCAGTGGTGTAATCTTGGCTCCCGCCTGCAACTTCCACCTCCTGGGCTCAAGCAGTCCTTCCCGCTCAGCCTCATGAGTAGCTGGGACTACAGACACATGCCACCAAGCTTGGCTAATTTTTGTATTTTTTGTAGAGACAGGTTTTCACTATGTTGCCCAGGCTGGTCTCGAACTCCTAAACTCAAGCCGTCTGCCCGCCTCGGCCTCCCAAAATGCTGGGATCACAGGCCAGGCATGGTGGCTTACACCTTTAATCCTAGCACTTTGGGAGGCTGAGATGGGCGGATCACTTGAGGTCAGGAGTTTGAAACCAGCCTGGCCAACATGGTGAAACCCCGTCTCTACTAAAAATACAAAAAAATTAGGCAGGCGTGGTGGTGGGCACCTGTAATCCTAGCTACTTGGGAGGCTGAGGCAGGAGAATTGCTTGAACCCAGGAGGTGGAGGTTGCAGTGAGCCGAGATGGCACCACTGCACTCCAGCCTGGGTGATACAGTGAGACACCATCTCAAAACAAAAACAAAGCAAAGCCAAAAGACAACCCAAATGGCCAACATCTAGAGGACATTAAATAAACTATAATACATCCATATTCTGGGTTGTGGTATAGCCATGGGTTCTGATAATATTTGATGATCTTGAAGAAAGGCTCAATGAAAAAAGAAAAAGGAGAGAACAAAAGTGTATGTACAGTGTAATCCCAATTGTATGTGTGTGTGTGTATTGTAATTTTAAGAAGCAAGGGAGCAATAAACATAAACATCAAGTTGGGTGCAGTGGTGCACACCTATATTCCCAGCTACTTGGGAGGCTGAGGCGGGAGGATCACTTGAGCCC
>NW_026657303.1:0-4997 GCF_009828535.3 Hylobates moloch | reverse complement strand
AATTTCCATGTTTAAGTCCAAATCGTATTGTAAGCATGTTTACTTTATGGAAATAAGCAAGGTAAACTATGTGCACAAGTGTGGTTTTCATTGTTTAAAATGTTTTTTTAATGTATAAGGTGAGTCATATGGGATCTAATAAAGCAACTCACTTCACTTGGTCAGGAACAATTTTCTGGGTGTCTCTGACCAAGAAAAGAGATGAAGAGAAAGAAGCAGGTTTACAAAGGACAAAGAAAGAAGACACAGGATTAGAATGGGTTAACGAAGCAAAGAATAAGCCTTCCCAAAGTGAACAATGAAGCAAGTGGAAACAGGAAGGTTGAACCATAAATTAGGATCCACCAAAAATCCTCATGCTTAAAATGAAGCTAAGCCCCAGTGTGGATTCGTTATGCACCCAATGTGCTCTGTTTTGTGCTAAGTACATAATGAAGATGAGGCAGGGTGATCTGGACACAGACCTGGACACTCTGACCGCTGGCACAGAAGGGGCTACAGGAGTGCTGGTTCGGTGAAACAGGAATTAAAAGAAATTAAAGAATGTGAAACTACCATCAGAGTGAACAGGCAACCTACAGAATGGGAGAAAATTTTTGCAATCTACCCCTCTGACAAAGGGCTAATATCCAGAATCTACAAAGAACTTAAAACAAACGTACAAGAAAAAAATCAAACAACCCCATCAACAAGTGGGTGAAGGATATGAACAGACACTTCTCAAAAGAAGACATTTATGCAGCCAACAGACACATGAAAAAACATTCATCATCACTGGCCATCAGAGAAATGCAAATCAAAACCACAATGAGATACCATCTCACACCAGTTAGAATGGCAACCATTAAAAAGTCAGGAAACAACAGGTGCTGGAGAGGATATGGAGAAATAGGAACACTTACACTTTTGGTGGGGCTGTAAACTAGTTCAACCATTGTGGAAGACAGTGTGGCGATTCCTCAAGGATCTAGAACTAGAAATACCATTTGACCCAGCCATCCCATTACTGGGTATATACCCAAAGGATTATAAATCATGCTGCTAAAAAGACACATGCATACATATGTTTTTTGCGGCACTATTCACAAAGGCAAAGACTTGGAACCAACCCAAATGTCCAAAAATGATAGACTGGATTAAGAAAATGTGGCACATATACACCACGGAATACAATGCAGCCGTAAAAAAGGATGAGTTCATGTCCTTTGTAGGGATATAGATGAAGCTGGAAACCATCATTCTGAGCAAACTATCACAAGGACAGAAAACCAAACACCGCACGTTCTCACTCATAGGTGGGAATTGAACAATGAAAACACTTGGACACAGGATGGGAAACATCACACACTGGGGCCTGTTGTGGGGTGCGGGGAGGGGGAAGGTATACCTAATATAAATGATGAGTTAATGGGTACAGCACACCAACATGGCACATGTATACATATGCAACAAACCTGCACGTTATGCACATGTACCCTAGAACTTAAAGTATAATAATAACAATAATAAAAAACAATGTGTAAGCAAAAACTCATTTGTATGTAAAAAAAAAAAAAAAAAAAAAAAAACCCCAATTCACCCTAAGAAAGAAAAAGACGTGGAGTCCTTTAAAAATTAACTGTCTGTTTTTCTGAGGCTAGTGAACCTTATCTCTCCTCCTCTCCCAGGCATTGCGAAGACCCTGTGTCTCTAGCTGTGCAGCTGCAAGGTCACTAGACAGATGAAACTCAAGTCGTAAAACATGTTTTTCCTTGAAAAGTAAGAAATAACGTAATGCATGTCTCAACTGAATAACTGTCTTTGTTTCTTGCTTCTGTAATATGCTTCCCCCTGCACAGATCTCCCCCCACCCCACAAAATGCTTAAAAGGTAACCTGACTGTTTGTTCAGGGCTCAGTCCTTTAGATGTTAATTTGACTGGGCCGGTGCACCTAAATAATAATATATATCCTCCTCAACCCCTCAGTCTCTCTGATTCCTAAATTATCCCATTGCAGGGGAAGACAGGCAGCAGGGTAGTGGAGTCATACCAAGCAACAAGAAAGACAGGGTAGTGGCCAGGCACGGTGGCTCACACCTGTAATCCCAGCAATTTGGGAGGCCGAGGTGGGCGGATCACCTGAGGTTAGGAGTTTGAGACCAGCCTGGCCAACATGAAACCTCATCTCTACTAAAAATACAAAAACTAGCTGGGCATGGTGGCAGATGCCTGTAATCCCAGCTACTCAGGAGGTTGAGGCAGGAGAATCACTTGAACCCAGGAGGTGGAGGTTGCAGTGAGCCGAGATTGTGCCATCGTACTCCAGCCTGGGCGACAAGAGTGAGACTTCATTGAAAGAAAGAAAGAGAGAGAGAGAGAGAGAGAGAGAAAGAAAGAAAGAAAGAAAGAAAGAAAGAAAGAAAGAAAGAAAGAAAGACAGACAGACAGACAGACAGACAGGGTAGTACATTATCTGCGAATTTCAATTTTACTCCCTTCCCCCACCACACACACACAAAAAGCATCTGAGGGATGGGAAGAAGAAACTGAGATCACAGGGAAAATAGTAAGAGACATTCAGAAGGACAGGTCTTAGAAACTTACCAGTTTGGGGGGCGGTCAGAGAACAGTAGCATATAAAAGAACGCTAAGACAGTTCCCAGGTTTAGGCATGGGTGACTGGTTTGATTATTTCATTTTGTCCCACTCACAATGACAAGGAGAATTATTGATGGAACACATGATGTGGCTGATAGAGTGCTAGGAGGTGAATACATGAAAATTTAAATATCATTTTGAACACGCATGTCACACCAAGTGAGATTCCCTAACATATATGACATGCAGACAGATATATGGGTTTGAAACTCTGGAGACGCATACGGATTTAAGAATCCCTGGAACACAGGTCATGACTTAAGTAATAGGAGTCAAAGATTACTCAGAGAAAGCACAGAATGAGAAGAGAAGAAAGAAGTAGGCCAAGGAAGAAGAGATCGGAGGAGACCAAGGCAGGGTGATAAGATCAAAACAGGAGAAAAGAATCCGAAAAACGTCCCATTCAATTATCATGTCCCTTCCCAGAGGACAGGGACATGCCTTTTTTGTCTTTTATACCCAATTACCACAGGTCCTGGCACAGAAGCCACACAGTCTTTTTTAATTGTGTTCTACTATTCACAGTTTCCTGCATCCACCAGGGGAGAAAAAAGCAAGTATAAACTAGCACAGACATAGATTTTTTTACACTGTATACTAAAGGGGTCAGATTACATACAATATTTTATGCCTTACTTTTTTACTTAATATATCTTAGAAGTTTGCACATGCTCTTATGGAAAGACTGGCTGCATTTTTTTTGGTCTACAACAGAATATTCTATCATAAAACTGTACACTATAATTTTTATTTAACCAACTCTTTACTGGTGGACATTAAGAATGGAGGAATGTTTCAAGAAGGGAACAATCAACAATATCAAAATACTGCAGAGGGGTCAATTTGGGGACTAAGAGGGAAGTCACTGGATTTGGCAACTAGGAGATAAATTTTAGCACAACGATGAAGGCAGAATCCAGATTATAATGAGCTCAGTGAAAAAAGGTGAAGACATGTAGCTTATTCTCTCAAGAAACTAGGCTATGATAAACTGGCAGAGGCTGGAAGAGTGGGAGGTGAGTTGTTTTCTCCTTCATGTAAATATATTTACTTTTTTAAACACTAGGCCCAATTTTATATCCTGCTTCATTTAACTTTTGAATATGTTTATGTATGTATGTATGTTATGTAATGTTTTAGACACTGAAAAAAACCTCATTTCTGCTATTATAAAACTGTTATCTTTAGAGATTCAGAAGCAACTTCCTAAAAGGAGGTAGCAGTAATGGAGCTACGTCTATCATTCTTTCCATCAATCCCCTTGCTGGAGATGTAAACATGTGTCCATCAAGCCTTTAATTTTTACCTCTTATCTTCATGGCTCTCCATACAAAACTTAACTCTTTTTTTGTATCTGTATATGTGTATTTATATGTATATCTATATCTAGAGAGAGAGAGAGTCTTGCTATGTTGCCCAGGCTGATCTCAAACTCCTGGGCTCAAGCAATCCTCCCACCTTGACCTTGAAACTGCTGGGATTACAAGTGTGAATCACTGTGCCCAGCCTCAGCCTTAACTCTTAAAATATCTTCAGACCGATGTTCTATTCTAATTTTTAAGAATAGATGTGTTTAAACCAACTACGACTTATTTTGACGAAAATTGAAGTTAAGACTCAAACTTCCTCAAATGGCCAGTTCTCCTAAAACTATTTACAGAATAATCTATCTGTTCACTATTAAGTTAAAATACCACCTTTTCCTTATACTAAATTCTCATTTGCATGACTCTGGTTTTAAACTTCCATTGCCTTTATCTGTCTGACCCAGGGCTAGTCCACAATATTTTATTTAATATCTGGTTGAAAGAGTCTATACTTTATTATTTTTTATTATTTACTCTTCTAAACAAATTTTAGAGTCATTTTGTCAAGTGCCAAAAATAAATCTGCTGGAATTTCTACTGAAATTTGTATATATACACATACATACACAATTTATATATATATATATATATAAAATATAAAATGTGTATATATACACACGCTTTTTTTTTCTTTTTCTTTTTTTTTTTTTTTTTTTTCTTTTTCTTTTTCTTTTTTGAGACAGGGTCTTACTCTGTCACCTAGGCTGGAGTTCAGAGGCATAATCTCAGCTCACTGCAACCTCTGCCTCCCAGGCTCAAGGGATCCTCCTGCCTTAGCCTCAGGAGTGGTTGGAACTACAAGTGTGTGCAGACACCCAATTAATTGTCATCTACCCTCCTCAGCTTCCCAAACTGTTCGGATAACACGTATAAGCCACCATGCCCAGCAGAAATTACATTTACAAATTAATATGAAGACATGGTGATAACTAACATATTTATAATATGAAATCTGCTCATCCAGGAACATAGAATGCAAATCTTTCATTCCT
>NW_026657302.1:0-5000 GCF_009828535.3 Hylobates moloch | reverse complement strand
GTTGTAATGAGCACAACATTACAAAAAGAATGACACAGTTAATAAAAAGAAAGAAAAAACAAACATGGGGCATGATCTGAAGTCATCCTTCACCATTAACTGTTTTTAACTGTGCTTAAAAGGGAATTTCCATAGTCCATCTCTATGTGGTCTCCTGATTTGCGGCCAACTTTGCAAAATGGTAAGTTGCACTATTGTCTAAACTTTTCAAAGCCAGCTAGGCAGGGATAGATCCATTACCATACCCCAGGACAGGTAACAGAACCTTCAGTGTAGCATGGATCATAATAGCAAAAAAAACAGGGAACAACCTGTTTTTGCCAGGAATGGTAGAAAGGGTAATTCCAGCAGGGCACATCCACACATCAGGCAAGCATCCATCATGAATGCAAATGAAACAAGCTGGGAGTGGTAGCGGTGCACCTGGAGTCCCAACTACTTAGGAAGCTAAAGCAGAAGGATTGCTTGGGCCCAGGAGTTCAAGGCTGCAGTGAGCTATGATCGCACCACAGTACTCCAGCCTGGGGGACAGAGCCAGACCCCATTTCAAAACAAAACAAAACCCCCCCAAAAAACTAAAACGAAGTAGATCAGAATGAATGAACCAAGACTATATATTATTAACTACAGAAAAGAGAACACTATGTACAGTATGATTCCATTTAAATCTGTCAAAGTCTTTTTAAATACCTATATGCTTGTCCATTTTCCTCTAAAAGCATATGCAAAACTGTCACTTTGGAAGAGACGAACTGATGGAAGAGAGGACAATATACTTTTCATTTTATATCTTTTTGTATTTTTTTGTTTGTTTGTTTACAATGGATGACAAATATTTGTTCAGCACCTGCTATGCACTGTTTTACATACTGAGGATATGGCAGTCAATAGAAAAGACAAAAATGCCCATCTAGAGGTGACATCCTAGTGGGGAAAAGCAGACAATGAAATAAGTACATTTTATTTTACTTATTTTTTTTTTACTTTTTTGAGACAGGGTCTTGCTCTGTTGCCCAGACTGGAGTGTCGTGGCTCGATCTTGGCTCACTGCAAACTCTGCCTCCCAGGTTCAAGGGATTCTCATGTCGCAGCCTCCTGAGTAGCTGGGAATATAGGCACGCACCACCATGCCCAGGTAATTTTTTTTTTTTTTAGCAGAGACAGGGTTTCGCCAGGTTGGCCAGGCTGGTCTCGAGCTCCTGGCCTCAAGTGATCTACCCACCTTGGACTCCCAAAGTGCTGGGATTACAGGCATGAGCCACCGCACCCAGCCCAAAATAAGTAAATTTTAGAGTGTGTTTAGACCATGCCATTTGACATGTGGCCCATGAGACACTGACAGTCCACACTTTGTGACCAGTTGATGACAAAATAAGGAGGCAGCACCATAATGTAGATCAACTATGGCACCAAGCATGCCGTTCGACTCAGCTCACACTTTTTGTCTTGCAAGGCTTTCTTAATGCAGGAAGCGGGGGGCACTGGTTTACATTCTGGCACAAGCTGCTTATATCACAGTAAATAGATAACGAATGGTTCCTAAACAGGTTGGCTAGAAGCTGCTAAGTGTGAATAAAATAAAGGAGAATGGAGAAGATGGCAAATGTTTAAACCAAGTGTTCAGGGAAGGCCTTGCGGACACAGTGACTTTTTTTTTTTTTTTTTTTTTTAAGACAAGGTCTTGCTCTGTCACCCAGGCTGGAGACCAGTGGCATGATCTTGGCCCACTCCAACTGTCGCCTCCCAGGTTGAAGCAATTCTCTTGCCTCAGCCTCCCAAGTAGCTGGGACTACAGGCATGTGCCATCACACCCAGCTTATTTTTTTGTATTTTTAGTAGAGACTAGGTTTCACCATGTTGGCCAGGCTGGTCTTGAACTCCTGACCTCAGGTGATCCACCTGCTTTGGCCTCCCAGAGTGCTGGGATTACAAGCATGAGCCACTGCACCTGGGCGACATAGTGACCTTTTAAAAATATTCAGGTACGCAGACAAAATAAAACATCAAACAATGAGGGCCAGGAAAAACGTGGCTTCACTCACCAGGAAGGGCGTGCAGACTCAGGTGAAGGTGCCCACGGCTGACAGGTAGGCAGACTTCTTCAGCACCTTCAGCTCCTCCTGACTGATGGCCAGCACCTTGTCCTTGAATGCCAGCTCCCAGGCATAAAGCTTTAGCACTTTGATCCCATTGAGAATTTCATTCATCAGCTTGATCCGATTGTCTTTGCTCTTCATGTGGGCCACCTTGGAAGAGAAGGGCAGTCAACACATCTGGGGCGACCCTGGCATCAGCCCATCACTCAACATCACCAGCTATTTTTTTCATAAACTTTATTATATACTTTGACATGTAAATGTTTTTTATATTGATTTTTTTTTTTTTCCTTTCAATAGAGATGGGGTTTCACCATGCTGCCCAGGCTGGTCTCAAACTCTTGTGCGGGGATTACAGGTGTGAGCCACCACAGTGGGCCTCAACATCACCGTCTATTAAAAATGGGCCTCCTGAGGGTGGGAGAGCTGACCCTGTAATCCCTATGAGCCCTACTCTTGAGCCCCAAGACCACACCAAAAGACCCCGCTATCAAGGAAAAGAAACCCCTTCAAATCATGTTAGGTTAGACATTGGAGAAACATACTCAATTTAGAATCCAGGAATAGAGGCAAGAAAAACCCTTCAGGTGTGCAGAAAAGAAGGGATTCAGTCCCTATTCTGCTGACCCAAACACAGGAGACATGGTGGTGGTGTTTTTCTTCTCTGTTTTCTTATTTTTTCTTTTTTTTTTTGTGACAGAGTCTCACTCTGTTGCCCAGGCTGGAGTGCAGTAGCATGATCTCGGCTCACTGCAACCTCTGCCTCCTGGGTTAAAGAGATTCTCTTACCTCAGCCTCCTGAGTAGCTGGGACTATAAATGCCTGCCACCATGTCTGGCTAATTTTTCTATTTTTAGTAGAGATGGGGCTTCACCATGTTGGCCAGGCTGGTTTCGAACTCCTGACTTCAAGTGATCCACCGACCTCGGCCTCCTAGAGTGCTGGGATTACAGGTGTGAGCCACCGCACCCAGCCTGTTTTCTTATTTCTTGTCAGCCCAGTTTTCTTTTTTTTGGAAACAGCATCTCACTCTGGCATCCAGGCTGCAGTGCAGTGGCACAATCATAGCTCACTGCAGCCTTGAATTCCTGGGCTCAAGCGATCCTCCCACCTCAGCCTCCTTAGTAGCTGGGACCACAGGCACATGCCACCACACCCAGCTCATTTTTGTATTTTTTGTAGAAATGGCACCTTGCTATGTTGCTCAGGCTGGTCTTGCACTCCTGGCCACAAACCATCCTCCTGCCTCAGCCTCCCAAAGAGCTGGGATTACAGACATGAGCCCCTGTGCCTGGCCCATGGTTGTTAAAATAGTGAAATGTTTCTGTAATGGCTAGCACTGGTTCCAAATAGTGGATACTTGTGCAGTACAGTTGTTAAATATTTTTACTGCCACCCAGGATTTTGTGTATACCAGCAACTTTTCTAAGCATTTTACATGTATTCAGACACTTAACAATCACAAGAACTCTATCGTTTAGTGCTACAGTCATCCCCGGGTCACAGATGGGAAGAATTTAAGCTACGTGATCTGGAGGCCAGGGACTGAAATGGGTTGAGTCGGGCCACTCAGGGCATCCTACACATCAAGAGACTGAAGGGTGACTCGATTCTAAAGCCCCTGCCTCACCCATCCCACCCAACCCTACCCCGTGAGGCCTCTCCTTCCAACGGGCCCATGTCCTGAAACTCATCTCCCTGTGGTACCAACAGTGCAGCCAAGTGCTCCCATTTGGAATTCCACAGCACACCATAAATATCCATCAACAGAAGAGCAGAGAAATAAACCGCACCATCTCCGTTATAGACCAAAAGGCACCAGGTCGGGAGAATGAATTGAAGCTATACGGCACAGCACAGAGAGGTCCCCAAAGCAAGGCACTAAAAGACAAAAATCATGCTGCCATGTGGGCCCATTTAGGTAAAAACAGGTATGGTAATAATATCACACACAAAAAAAACATATATAATGGCCAGGCATGGTGGCTCATGCCTATAATCCCAGCACTTTGGGAGGCCGAGCCAGGTGGATCACCTGAGGTAAGGAGTTCAAGACCAGCCTGGCCAACATGGTGAAGCCTCATCTCTACTAAAAATACAAAAATTAGCTGGGTGTGGTGGTGGGCACCTGTAATCCCAGCTGCTCGGGAGGCTGAGGCAGGAGAACTGCTTGAACCCAGGAGGCAGAGGTTGCAGTGAGCCAAGATCGCACCACTGCACTCTAGCCTGGGCAACAAAGTGAGACTCCATCTCAACAAACAAAATAAAACCCACATATATAAAAACAAACCTATACCATTAATCAGGTCTGTATATACATACATAGAAAGTTCTAGAAGGATTTGCTTCTATATATTTGCAGTGGTTGAGAGAGTAGGGAAGGGGGTATCCTCTTTTAATTTATGTACTTTTGTACGATTTAAATTTTTTTTTTTTTTTTGAGACAGGATCTCACTCTGTTGCCCAGGCTGGAGTGCAGTGGCACAATCATGGCTTACTACAGCTTCGACCTCCTGGGTTCAGGTGATTCTCATGCTTCAGCCTCCCAAGTAGCTGGGACTACAGGCACGCATCACCACACGCAGCTAACTTTTTTTTTGGTACAGACAGGGTTTCACCGTGTTTCCCAGGCTGGTCTTGAACTCCTAAGCTCAGGTGATCCACCCACTTTGGCCTCCCAAAATGCTGAAATTACAGGGGTGAGCCCAGCTTAATTTAAACTTTTTTATAAAAAGAAACCTCACTCTATTATTTGGGTATTTAAACTTTTTAAAATACAAAATATCTCCAAAAATAAAAAGCTGAAAGCTGGGTATGGTGGCTCACACCTGTAATCCCAACACTTTGAGGGGCTGAGGCAACAGGATCACTTAAGCCCAGGAGTTTGAGACCAGCCTGGGCAAC
>NW_026657301.1:1302-5000 GCF_009828535.3 Hylobates moloch | reverse complement strand
CCACTCCACTCCTCTCAACTCCACCCCACTATATTCTATTCCATTCCGTGGCATTCCATTCCACTACATTACACTCCATTCCTTTCCCTCGACAGGTTCTCACTGTGTCACCCTGGCTGGAGTGCACTGGCAGAATCTCTGCTCACATTTCATTTCACCCTTCCATTCTATTGCTTTCCATTCCATTCCACATCCATTCCAATCCATTCCACTCCTCTCCACTCCATTACATTCCAAGAGATTCCATTCCACTCCTTTACACTCCACTCCTCTTCACTCCAATGAACTCCACTCAACTCTACTCCAATCCATTCATTCCATCCCATTTCATCCCACTCCACTCCACTCCAATCCATTCCATTTCATCATATTTCATGCCACTCCACTCCTCTCCACTCCACTCCATTCCATTCCACTCCACTCCACTCCAGTCCACTCCATCCTAATCCATCCCATTCCACTCCACTCCATTGCACTCTAATCCACTCCACTCCACTCCATTGCATTCCATTACATCGCAATCCATTCCACTCCATTCCACTCCACTGCACTCCTCACCACTCCACTGCATTTCATTGCATTCCATTCCACGTGATTCCATTCCATTCCTTTCTTTCAACAAGTCCTCACTCTGTTACCCAGGCAGGACTGCAGTGACACAATCATAGCTCACATTTCATTTCACCATTCCATTCCATTCCAGTCCATTCCATTCCATTCCATTCCATTCCATTCCACTCCACTCCATTCCACTCCACTCCACTCCATTCCAATCTACTCCAGTTCATTCCATTCCATCCCATTCCATTCCTTTCCATTCCAATCCACTCCACTCTACTCCATACATCTCCACTGCATTCCATTCCTCTCCAATGCATTCGATTCCACTCCATTCCACCCCGTTCCACTACACTTCATGTCAATCCTCTCCACTTCATTCCACTCTACTCCACTCTACTCTGTTACATTCCATTCCACTTATTACACTCCATTCCACTGTAATCCACTCCACTCCACTCCTCTCCAATCCACTCCATTCCATTCCATTCCTTTCTTTTGAAAGGATCTGACTCCATCACTCAGAGTGGAGTGCAGTGGCACAATCTAAGCTCACATTTCGTTTCACAATTTCATTCCATTCCTTTCCATTACATTCTACTCCACTCCACTCCACTCCATTCCAGTCCAATCCATTCCACTCCACTCCACTGCCTTCCATTCAAGCTGATTTTATTCCACGCTACTCCACTCAATTCCAGTCCATACCATTCCAGTCCCCTCCACTCCATTCCATTCCATCCCATTTTATTCCACCCGACTCCACTCAACTCTACTCCATTCCATTCCATTCCATTCCATTCCATTCCATTCCACTCCAGTCCACTCCACTCCACTCCACTCCACTCCACTGAAATCCATTCCACTCCAGTCCATTTCACTCCTGTCCATAGCATTCCAATTCACTCCACTATACTCATCTCCATTCCACTCCACTGCATTCCACTCCACTCCACTCCACTACATTCCAATACATTCCTTTACACTCCATTCCACTGCACACCACTCCACTCCACTCACCTCCATTCCACTGCACTCCACTCCATTCCATTCCATCCCATCCCATTCCAGTCAACTACAGTCCACTCCACTCCACTCAATTCCAC
This sequence comes from Hylobates moloch, assembly GCF_009828535.3. Taxonomy (NCBI): domain Eukaryota; kingdom Metazoa; phylum Chordata; class Mammalia; order Primates; family Hylobatidae; genus Hylobates; species Hylobates moloch. The sequence continues at coordinate 3,336 of NW_026657301.1, read as the reverse complement.
TCCACTCCACTCCATTCCACTCCATTGCATTCCATTTGATTCCATTGCACTCTATTCCACTTCACTACACTCCACTCGATTCCTTTCCACCCATTTCAACTCAAATACATTCCACTTCACTCCATTCTATTCCACTCCACTCCACTCCATTGCACTCCATTCCATTCCATTCCATTCCATCCCATTCCATTCCATCCCATCCCATTGCATTCCAGTCCATTCCATCCCATCCCTTTGCATTCCAGTCCATTGTACTCCACTCCACTTCAATCCATCAGATTCCATTCCATACCATTCCATTCCATTCTATTCCATTCCAGACGACTTTATTCCATGCCATTGCATTCCATTCCATTCCACTCCATTCCACACCACTCCATTCCATTCCATCTGATTCCATTGCACTCCATGCCACTTCACTCGACTCCACTCCACTCGATTCCTTTCCATCTCATTCAATTTGAATCCATTCCACTCCACTCCATTCTATACCACTCAACCCCACTCCTTTGCACTCCATTCCATTCCTTTCCATTCCATTCCATTACATGCCATCCCATTGCATTCCAGTTCATTCCACTGCACTCCACTACATTCCGTTCCATTCCATTCCATTCCATTCCATTCCATTCCATTCCATTCCATTCCAGTCCATTCCATTCCACACCATTGCATTCCAGTCCATTCCACTCCACTCCACTCCACTCCATTCCATTTCACTAAATTCCATTCCATTCCATACCATTGACCTCCATTCCATCCCATTGCATTCCAGTCCTTCCCACTCCACTCCACTCTACTCCACCCCACTCCACTCCATTCCATTCCATCCCATTCCATTCCACTCCATTCCACAACACTCCACTCACCTCCCGTACACTCCAATGCATAACGTTCCATTCCATCCCATTACACTCCATTCCAATCCACTCCACTGACACCACTACACTCATCTCCACTCCACTCCAATGCACTTCATTCCATTCCATTCCATACCATTTCCCTCCATTCCATTCCATACCATTCCAATCCATTCCATTCCACTCCATTCGATTTCATTCCATCACATTCCATTCCACTCTGTTCCACACCACTCCACTCACCTCCCCTACATTCCACTCCATATCATTCCATTCCATCACATTCCATTCCACTCCATTGCACTCCACTACTCTGACCCCACTACACTCATCTCCACTCCATCCCTACTCATCCATTCCATTCCACACCACTCCACACCTTTCCATTCCATCCCTCTCCATTCCCAACCACTCCATTCACCTCTCTTACACTCCACTGCATAACATTCCATTCCAACCCATTCCATTACACTCCATTCCACATCACTCCACTCACCCCAGATCACTCATCTCCACTCCGCTCCAATTCACTCCATTCCTTTCCATTCCATACCATTTCCCTCCATCACATTCCATTCCATTCCAATCCACTCCAATCCACTCCATTCCATTCCACTCCACTTCACTCCTCTCCATTCCATTCCGTTCCATTCCGTTCTGTTCCGTTCCGTTCCATTCCATTCCATACCATTCTGTTCCATTCCATTCCATTCCACACCGCTCCATTCCATTCCATCCGAATTCATTGCACTCCATTCCACTTCACTCCACTCCACTCGAGTCTGTTCCATCCATTTCAACTCGAATCCATTCCATACACTCCACTCTATTCCACTCCACTCCAGTCCATTGCACTCCATTCCATTCCATTCAATTCCATTCCATTCCATCGCATTGCATTCCAGTCCATTCCTATCCACTCCACTCCATTCCATTCCATTTCATTCCATTCCAGTCCATTCCATTCCATCCCATTGCATTCCAGGCCATTCCAATCCACTCCACTCCATTCCATTCCATACCATCCCATTCCATTCTAATCCAAGCCACACCACTCAACTCACCTCCCCTACACTCCACTACATAACATTCCATTCCATCCCATTACATTACACTCCATTCCACTCCACTCCACTGACACCACTACACTCATCTCCACTCCACTCCAATTCAC
>NW_026657301.1:0-1178 GCF_009828535.3 Hylobates moloch | reverse complement strand
CACTCCATTCCATTTCATTATATACCAATTCCGTCCATTCCAATCCAATCCATTCCATTCCATTCCACTCCCTTCCATTCCACTCCACCCCACTCCACTCCACTGCACTCCACTCCATTCCATTCCATTCCACACCAGTCCATTCCATTCCATCCAATTCCATTGCACTGCATTTCACTTCACTCCACTCCACTCGATTCCATTCCATCTAATTCATTTTGAATTCATTCCACTATACTCCTCTCTATTCCACTCCACTCCTCTCCATTGCACTCCATTCCATTCCATTCCATTCCCTTCCATTCCACTCCATTCGATTCCATTCCATCACATTCCATTCCACTCCATTCCACACCACTCCACTCACCTCCCCTACATTCCACTGCATATCATTCCATTCCATCACATTCCATTCCACTCAATTGCACTCCAGTTCTCTGACCCCACTACCCACATCTCCACTCCATTCCAATTCACTCCATTCCATTCCACTCCATACCATTTCCCTCCATTCCATTGCATTCCATTCCATTCCATTCCATTCTATTCCATACCATTTTCCTCCATTCCATTCCACTCCATTCCATACCATTCGAATCCCATCCATTCCATTCCACACCAATCCACACCTTTCCATTCCATCCCATCCCATTCCATTCCACTCCATTCCCCACCACTCCACTCACCTCTCTTACACTCCACTACAAAACATTCCATTCCAACCCATTCCATTACACTCCATTCCACATCACTCCACTCACCCCAGTACACTCATCTCCACTCCACTCCAATTCACTCCATTCCACCGTTCCATACCATTTCCTTCCATCACATCCATTCCATTCCAATCCACTCCAATCCACTCCATTCCATTCCACTCCACTCCACTTCTCTCCACTCCACTCCATTCCATTCCATTCCTTTCCATTCCATTCTGTTCCATTCCATTCCATTCCACATCGCTCCATTCCATTCCATCCGAATTCATTGCACTCCATTCCACTTCACTCCACTCCACTCCACTCGAGTCCGTTCCATCGAATTCACCTTGAATCCATTCCATACACTCCACTCTATTGCACTTCACTCCAGTCCATTGCACTCCATTCCATTCCATTCCATTCCATCCTATTGCATTCCTGTCCAATCGTATCCACTCCACTCCATTCCATTCCATT
>NW_026657300.1:0-5001 GCF_009828535.3 Hylobates moloch | reverse complement strand
AGAGATGGAGTTTCTCCATGTGGGTCATGCTGGTCTCAAACTCTCGACCTCAGGTGATCCGCCCGACTCAGTCTCCCAAAGTGCTGGGATTACAGGTGTAAGCCACCGCGCCCAGCCTGTGTCCAATATCTAAAATAAAAGTTGAAATTAAAAATAAAAGAACATACAGAGGGTACACATGGACATAAAGATGGGAATAATAGACACTGCGGACTACCAAGAGGTGGAGGGATGGGGTAAGGGTTGAAAAACTACCTATTGGGTACTCTGCTCACTACCTGGGTGACAGGTTCAATTGTACCCCAAACCTCAGTGTCACACAATATACACATGTAACAAACCCATACATTATCTCCTGGATCTAAAATAAAAGTTGAAATTGAAAATAAAAAATTAGAATAGCCTTTCTAAAGCCTCCAATTTTAACGTTAAAACCCTCTTAAAGAGGAAATATAATGGTCTACAGTTCAGGTCTTTTCAACCCCATGCCAGTTATAGCAGACACTGATACTTTCTTCTCTCCATCTGTTTTTATTCTATTACTTTTTCTCAGTCTTGTTCACTTATCTACCCTCCTCCACAGGGCCATGTGTTTTAGACACTATATTTGATCTTAGCCAAAATACTGAGAAGTGATGGCTATGTGTTTTAGAAACTTGCCCTTAGAGATGAGCCTACACCTATGGTGATGATATCATTTTTGTTTGTTTTGGACATGGATTTGTTACATAATTTTAGTCAATAAAATGGTGAGAGGAAGTCTTCTCGGTGGGGAAGGAGGATGAAACTTTGGGGGAAGTATTTACTTGCTTTTTAAAAAAGGAGACCAAAGAAGATCAAGGAATGTTTTTCCAGACATTGTTGAGTTTGGATGTGATTCTTGAAACCGAGGCTGCCACCTCACTGTTACGAGGGAAATTAGCCGGAAGAGCTTGAAACAGGAAGGATGGCAAACAGAAATTAGAAAAACCCAAATCCTTAAAAGGGTCACTGAGCCTCTGATTTAATCAGCCCTAGAGCTGTCCCATCTCTCATCTTTCTGGTTAGTGAAATAAAATCTTTCCCTACTGTTTAACTCTATTTGAATTTACTTTTGTACTACGTCCTATCAAAGGTAGTCAAATTGATAAAGCAATTTCAGAAAGGAAATATTCTGCCTTTCTCTCTACATCTATGCTTGCAGATTACTGAGTGAATGGTATATGTTTCATTTCCATGCAAGAATTTTGATGTAAACCATATATTTGAGTTTTCATTTAAGTGCTTTTATTTTGCTTCAACGGTAGGAGAAACAACAAGAACTTGAGATCCATAAAGAAAGGCATGATTAATAACCGAGCCTGATGTTGGGCTATCTCCACAAAGCAGGCCAGGGAAATTCCCTCTGGATAGTTCAGGTTTTATCTATTCCTTTTTCAGTAACTCACTATCAAAGACAGAATTCTTGATTAAAAAATAAAAATGGATTCTAGCTTCAACAAGATCAGAGGCACTAAATAAAAATGATGCCAGGAACATCCAAAGCAAATGAACACCATTTAGATGTATGGTTCACCAGAAAAATACAAATAAAGAAGACTTCAGCATGTTTATTCCTAAGTTTTAAAAGTTATAATGGAAAATAAAACCATTAAAGCAAGATCAAATTTGGAGCCTGCAGAACGCCATCTTTTTTTCATCTTGGCTTACAACACTAAATCAAAAATGACAATTACTTTGGCCTGTGGTTATCTCAAAGACAGCCAAGTAATGTGAGTGGATGTAAGCTTATATATCCTCATGAATGTAAATCCAAGATTTAGAGATGCTGTACTGTCTTGTGCATTTGTCTCCTCTTAAGGTGGTAGTCCATTCAATTTAATAAACTCATATCTAATATCTACTGCAGTCAAATCTAGGTAATAAACCCTTGAGGGGCAGAGAGGAGGATGGGAATGAGGCAAAGACAAATGAGGCAACTGATGGGTAAAAAAAAAAAAAAGCCACATCAAAGTCGTCTGCAAAACTAATTACAATGTTAGTTTCTGATGCTCTTCAATGCTGTATCTAAACAAAACATCAAAGGGCAAAGAGAAACGACAGGATTATCTTCAGCCAGGGAAAGAGAAGAAAACCTCAAAGAAAAGATATCACTAGAACCTGGGAAATATATGTAGGGTTCCAACAAGTAAAAACTGGGGTGAGGTTTTCTTGTCCAAGGAAACAGCTCAAACGTTACATTTGATTAAAATATTCAAACTTTAACATAGCCTAAAGCAGTGGATCTCAAGCTTGGCTGTATATTCAGATCACCAAGGAAACTTTTTAACACCTATGCCTAATCTATACCTTGAACCAGAATTTCTGGGAAGGAAACCAGATGTCTGGATTTTATAAAATTCTAAGGGATTCCAACGTGCAGTCAAGATCAAGATTCTCTGGACTGTAAGGACCTCCCTGCTCTAGTCTCCACTCTCTCCTCAACACTTATCACCCAGCACTCCTATTGCTCACTGCTGTACAGACAGATGGGCTTTCTTTCTGTTCGAGAATAAGCTTTTCTTTCCCTTCCTCAGAGCTTCACATATGCTGCTCCCTCTGCAAGAATGTTTTTCCTCCAAAACTCTCCTTCACTGGCTAATTCTGCTAGTCTTTTGGGACTCCTGTTTTAATTCTTCTGAAAGCATTATTAACAGTTGAATCAAAATTGGATTCTGCTGTTAAATGCCCATCATACCCCATTTAGTTCCTTCTAAGTAAGTACTTATCACAATATACAAATATAAATGTATTTGTCCAATTGTTGGTTCAAGTCTTTTTTGCCTCTATTATGTTGGTGCAAAAGTAATTATAGTTTATGCCATTAAAAGTAATGTAATATAACAACCATGAGAGTGGGGAGTATACAGTTTCATTCACTTTTATCCCCTATTTCTAAAACCATGTCTAGTGGTAGTAGGTGTTGAATTAAAACTTGTGGTAAAGATACTCCTCAAGAAGAGCAACTCCAAGACACAAAATTGTCAGATTCACCAAAGTTGAAATGAAGGAAAAAAGGTTAAGGGCAGTCAGAGAGAAAGGTCGGGTTACCCACAAAGGGAAGCCCATCAGACTAACAGCTGATCTCTCGGCAGAAACTCTACAAGCCAGAAGAGAGTGGGGGCCAATATTCAACATTCTTAAAGAAAAGAATTTTCAATCCAGAATTTCATATCCAGCCAAACTAAGCTTCATAAGTGAAGGAGAAATAAAATCCTTTACAGACAAGCAAATACTGAGATAGTTTGTCACCACCAGGCCTGCCCTGCAAGAGCTTCTGAAGGAAGCACTAAACATGGAAAGGAACAACTGGTACCAGCCACTGCAAAAACATGGCAAATTGCTAAGGACCATCAAGGCTAGGAAGAAACAACATCAACTAACGAGCAAAATAACCAGCTAACATCATAATGACAGGATCAAATTCACATATAACAATATTAACCTTAAATGTAAATGGGCTAAATGCTCCAATTAAAAGACACAGACTGGCAAACTGGATAAAGAGTCAAGACCCATCAGTGTGCTGTATTCAGGAAACCCATCTCACGTGCAGAGACACACACAGGCTCAAAATAAAGGGATGGAGGAAGATCTACCAAGCAAATGGAAAACAAAAAAAGGCAGGGGTTGCAATCCTAGTCTCTGATAAAACACACTTTAAACCAACAAAGATCAAAAGAGACAAAGAAGGCCATTACATAATGGTAAAGGGATGAATTCAACAAGAAGAGCTAACTATCCTAAATATATATGCACCCAATACAGGAGCACCCAGATTCATGAGGCAAGTCCTTAGAGACCTACAAAGAGACTTAGACTCCCACACAATAATAATGGGAGACTTTAACACCCCACTGTCAACATTAGACAGATCAACAAGACAGAAACTTAACAAGGATATCCAGGACTTGAACTCAGCTCTGCACCAAGCAGACCTAATAGACATCTACAGAACTCTCCACCCAAAATCAAGAGAATATACATTCTTGTCAGCATCACACCACACCTATTCCAAAATTGACCACATAGTTGGAAGTAAAGCAGTTCTCAGCAAGTGTAAAAGAACAGAAATTATAACAAACTGTTTCTCAGATAACAGTGCAATCAAACTAGAACTCAGGATTACGAAACTCACTCAAAATTGCTCAACTACATGGAAACTGAACAACCTGCTCCTGAATAACTACTGGGTATATAACAAAACGAAGGCAGAAATAAAGATGTTCTTTGAAACCAGTAAGAACAAAGACACAACATACCAGAATCTCTGGTACACACTCAAAGCAGTGTGTAGAGGAAATTTTATAGCACTAAATGCCCACAAGAGAAAGCAGGGAAGATCTAAAATTGACATCCTAACATCACAATTAAAGAACTAGAGAAGCGAGAGCAAACACATTCAAAAACTAGCAGAAGGCAAGAAATAACTAAGATCAGAGCAGAACTGAAGGAAATAGAGACACAAAAAACCCTTCAAAAAATGAATGAATCCAGGAGCTGGTTTTTTGAAAAGATCAACAAAATTGATAGACCGCTAGCAAGACTAATAAAGAAGAAAAGAGTGAAAAATCAAATAGACGCAATAAAAAATGATAGGGGGGATATCACCACTGATCCCACAGAAATACAAAACTACCATGAGAGAATACTATAAACACCTCTATGCAAATAAACTAGAAAATCTAGAAGAAATGGATAAATTCCTCGACACATACACCCTCCCAAGACTAAACCAGAAGAAGTTGAATCTCTGAATACACCAATAACAGAATCTGAAATTGAGGCAATAATTAATAGCTTACCAACCAAAAAGAGTCCAGGACCGGTTGGATTCACAGCCGAATTCTACCAGAGGTACAAGGAGGAGCTGGTACTATTCCTTCTGAAACTATTCCAATCAATTGAAAAAGAGGGAATCCTCCATAACTCATTTTATGAGGCCAGCATCATCCTGATACCAAAGCCTGGCAGAGACACAAC
>NW_026657299.1:0-5002 GCF_009828535.3 Hylobates moloch | reverse complement strand
AGCAAAATTAACCTATAAACATTATACAAGGCCGAGGCCGGCAGATTACGAGGTCAGGAGATTGGGAACATCTTGGCTAACACGGTGAAACCCCGTTTCTACTAAAAATACAAAAACTTAGCCCGGCGTATGGTGGTCGCCTGTAGTCCCAGCTACTCGGCAGGCTGAGGCAGAAGAATGGCGTGAACCCGGGAGGCGGAGCTTGCAGTGAGCCGAGATCGTGCCACTGCACTCCAGCCTGGGCGACAGAGCAAGATTCTGTCTCAAAATAAATAAATAAATAAATAATAAAATAAACATTATACATCCAGCTACAGGGAAACTCAGTGTAAGTATAATAGACATTTGGGGAAAGAAAAAGATCTTTGGCCATGGCATTGCTTGGGAAGGTCTGTGGGAGGTGAGTCTTGAGCTGTGCTCCCAAAGCTGAGTAGCAGTTGGACAGGCAGAAGTTTGGCAAAAGGAAATTCCAGGTGAAGTAAAAAGCATGAGCCAAGGTGAAAGTGAGTGTGGCTGGTGTGAGAGCTGAGCAGCCACACTTGGCTGAGGGCTTGACAGGAGATGCTGGGGAATGCTTAGAAATAATATTGGACAGTCCATTAATTAAGTTTTAAGAGAACTTAAAAGTCTGGCAGAGAGATCCAATAAGTGACTGCAAGGCAGTTGTTTTTCTGAGCAGGGGAATAACATGATGACAATGGTATTTTAGGAAGATTGCCCAGATGTGACGCAGCTAGGAAGAGACCATTTTGTCCAAATCCAAGGTGATTAGGAGTCAAACAAAGATGTCCATGGGGAGAATGGAGAAGATGAATAGAACTAAAGTGACATTTTGGAGGTAGAAATAACATGACTTGGTGATGAAATAGTTATAAGATGTGACCGATGCAGCAGGTAGAGCCCAAGACAATGAATGCCAAGGTTTCCAGCAGTCTTCCTGTCAATCCTGATAACACCATCAAGGACTCAGCATCCCCACCGAACTATCTTTGATACCTTTGGTTTCCTGGTTTCCACTTGTCTTAGTCAGCTCAGGCTGCTATAACAAAACACTGTAGATTGGGTGGCTTAAACAACAAACATTTATTCCTCATAGTTCTAGAGGCTGGGAAATCCAAGATCAGGGTACCAGTGTGGTCTGGTTTAGGTGAGGGCTCTCCTCCTGACTTGCGGATGGCTGCCTCCTTACTGTATCCTCACATGGCAGAGAGAGTGCAATATTTCTCTTATGTCTCTTTTTGTAAGGGCATTAATCTCACCATGAAGGCCCTACTCTCATGACCTGATTACCTTCCAAAGGCCCCGTCTCCAATACCATCACACTGGTGCTTAGAGCTTCAATATTTTGGCAGGGTGAGAGGCATTAACATTCAGCCCATAACACCACCTCAATTTTAACGCCTTTTATTTCAACACCATAGATTTTTTCACCCCCACTTTGCTGTGTCACCGGCCTCCTTTCCATTGGCAAGCCTAGCCCTACACCAAACTGCCGAGACAATGCAGGTCAGGACAGGAGGTACATTAAGACCCTCAGTCCATCAGCTTGAGACAACTGAATTCTTCTTGTTATTGCAGACCCAGTATCAGGGGCCTCAGGACCAATTCAAGGGTGTGCTTCATTAACCCAGTTCATATGCATGGGCTTCTGCCATTCACTCCTGCCTACTGCTCTAGGTCTCTGCTAGAATTAGAGCACAGAGCAGATGAAAGACAAGCCTAGGATACTGCAGGAGGTTCTGTGGAACAGAACTTTCTCTTTTCTTCTGATATGAGCCTGGAAACATAGGCTCAGGAACTGATAGCAGGTATCTTGCAGCCATGAAAAGGACAATTTGTGGAGAATGGAGCCAACGATAAGGGAACAGAGTTAAAAAATGGAGAGAGAATAATTGGCTTTTGGTCACATAATTTAAGCTATTGGATTAAGCCTCCCCTGAAGCCAATGCTACTTTCTCAGTTTACATGAAGCAACATATTCTTCTTACTGGTTAAACCATTTGTTCTTCAACCAGCTATTTCTAATAAGTTATTTGACTGGGGCTGAGATTCCCTGCCAAGGACCTAGACTTTGTACCCTATGAGCTGGCCCCAGCAGTCCCCCAGCAAGGTAGTGAGGGTCACTCAATTTAAACTTTGCCACACCCTACTGGCTGGACTGGATTGCTTTGGGTACTGACACCTGCCCCAGCTCTCAAACCAACTTCCATATCTCCAAATACCTTGCCTACCTCACTGTTCATCTGCATGTCAACTCTGATCACTCAAAAGTTGCCTACTTTCTGAATTAATGAGTTAGTTTCCTTGTGTAGTCTCTTGGTGACTTAACCTACAATTTATACACAAAATCTTATGTTGCCAGGTTTTTTGGGCCAAACCTGAACTCTGGGAGCTCCCTGACACCTGCATGCTTTATCCCCAGGCTACCTTCTGTTGCTACAGAAAGTAAACAACAATAATAAAACACACGCATGCTGTTTCAATAGGGTCATCTACAAATTCATGCTATTTAACCTCAATGGACTTTCCCCATTGCTGGTCAACCTTTAACTGATCTCTATTTTACATAGTGTGGGGGCCTTTTTCATACAATGTCTATCTCATGGGACACCCACATACTTGGTAGCCAACATTACTGATGATCTGCTGATGACTGACCCTGGTGTAATCTAGGGTTCATTAGTCCCTTATGCTGGGTGAAGCCTTTGGTAATACTTAGGGAGCACCAGAGAAAATAACTTTACACAAAGACAAAGAGTTTAGTTATTTGCTGTATGTCTTAATTGATGCAAGCCATCAAAGTAGGAATTGCAGAGAACAAGGTATAAATCAATAAAATAAATAAATGGAAGTGATTAAAGGACAGAGCCACTTTAAAGCAAGTGTTGCTCAATTTCCTGAAAACATAACCAAATTGCTTTGCAAAAGAAATCATAACGCAAGCTACCGATGACTTTCTTCACAGAATTGGAAAAAACTACTTTGTAGTTCATATGGAACCAAAAAAGAACCCGCATCGCCAAGTCAATCCTACCCCAAAAGAACAAAGCTGGAGGCATCACGCTACCTGACTTCAAAGTATACTACAAGGCTACAGTAACCAAAACAGCATGGTACTGGTACCAAAACAGAGATATAGATCAATGGAACAGAACAGAGCCTGCAGAAATAATGCCGCATATCTACAACTATCTGATCTTTGACAAACCTGACAAAAACAAGCAATGGGGAAAGGATTCCCTATTTAATAAATGGTGCTGGGAAAACTGGCTAGCCATATGTAGAAAGCTGAAACTGGATCCCTCCCTTACACCTTATACAAAAATTAATTCAAGATGGATTAAAGACTTACATGTTAGACCTAAAACCATAAAAACCCTAGAAGAAAACCTAGGCATTACCATTCAGGACATAGGCGTGGGCAAGGACTTCACGTCTAAAACACCAAAAGCAATGGCAACAAAAGCTAAAATTGATGAATGGGATCTAATTAAACTAAAGAGCTTCTGTACAGCAAAAGAAACTACCGTCAGAGTGAACAGGCAACCTACAGAATGGGAGAAAATTTTCACAACCTGCTCATCTGACAAAGGGCTAATATCCAGAATCTACAATGAACTCAAACAAATTTACAAGAAAAAAACAAACAGCCCCATCAAAAAGTGGGCGAAGGACATGAACAGACACTTCTCAAAAGAAGACATTTATGCAGCCAAAAAACAGATGCAAAAATGCTCATCATCACTGGCCATCAGAGAAATGCAAATCAAAACCACAGTGAGATACCATCTCACACCAGTTAGAATGGCCATCATTAAAAAGTCAGGAAACAACAGGTGCTGGAGAGGATGTGGAGAAATAGGAACACTTTTACACTGTTGGTGGGACTGTAAACTAGTTCAACCATTGTGGAAGTCAGTGTGGCGATTCCTCAGGGATCTACAACTAGAAATACCATTTGACCCAGCCATCCCATTACTGGGTATATACCCAAAGGACTATAAATCATGCTGCTATAAAGACACATGCACACGTATGTTTATTGCGGCACTATTCACAATAGCAAAGACTAGGAGCCAACCCAAATGTCCAACAATGGTAGACTGGATTAAGAAAATGTGGCACATATACACCATGGAATACTATGCAGCCATAAAAAATGATGAGTTCATGTCCTTTGTAGGGACATGGATGAAACTGGAAAACATCATTCTCAGTAAACTGTTGCAAGGACAAAAACCAAACACCGCATGTTCTCACTCATAGGTGGGAATTGAACAATGAGAACACATGGACACAGGAAGGGGAACATCACATTGTGGGGACTGTTGTGGGGTGGGGGGAGGGGGGAGGGATAGCATTAGGCAATACATCTAATGCTAAATGACGAGTTAATGGGTGCAGCATACCAACATGGCACATGGATACATATGTAACAAACCTGCATATTGTGCACATGTACCCTAAAACTTAAAGTACAATAAAAAAAAGAAATCAGAGTGGTTTGCTTTTAATTTTTCCTAAAGAGCACTAATAACAAATAATAAAAAGTTCAATTGATAATTAAAGAAAAAAACACTTCACTTTTGAGCATTCATAAGTGAGACAGTATTCTTTTCAAATTATTATACTCTGGCAAGGCATACTCAAGGTACTTGGTTCCTTTGTACTCTTTCCCTCCGTATGTCAGGTTTTATATGAATGAAACACAATGAGTAATTCCTTCTCTCTGGATCCTTCAGGATATTATTTAAACACTGGCGTCTGGTCGAAGGGAAACTTAATGCTAAGTCAGAGGAGTATTTGAAAAATAGTTTACATCTGGTTTTGTACTACCCATCCCTGGAAATATGCAGGGAGGGTGGAGGAAATGAGCACATTGCTGGCTCTCTGGGCTGTGGTGTTGGTGGGGCTGGGTTTTTTGGTGTAATGCATACCACAGCATTCCCTTTTATAAAGTGAGGGATTAGTGCCACCTTCTTTGTAGCAATGTCATGACCTC
>NW_026657298.1:0-5002 GCF_009828535.3 Hylobates moloch | reverse complement strand
GAGGTCATGACATTGCTACAAAGAAGGTGGCACTAATCCCTCACTTTATAAAAGGGAATGCTGTGGTATGCATTACACCAAAAAACCCAGCCCCACCAACACCACAGCCCAGAGAGCCAGCAATGTGCTCATTTCCTCCACCCTCCCTGCATATTTCCAGGGATGGGTAGTACAAAACCAGATGTAAACTATTTTTCAAATACTCCTCTGACTTAGCATTAAGTTTCCCTTCGACCAGATGCCAGTGTTTAAATAATATCCTGAAGGATCCAGAGAGAAGGAATTACTCATTGTGTTTCATTCATATAAAACCTGACATACGGAGGGAAAGAGTACAAAGGAACCAAGTACCTTGAGTATGCCTTGCCAGAGTATAATAATTTGAAAAGAATACTGTCTCACTTATGAATGCTCAAAAGTGAAGTGTTTTTTTCTTTAATTATCAATTGAACTTTTTATTATTTGTTATTAGTGCTCTTTAGGAAAAATTAAAAGCAAACCACTCTGATTTCTTTTTTTTATTGTACTTTAAGTTTTAGGGTACATGTGCACAATATGCAGGTTTGTTACATATGTATCCATGTGCCATGTTGGTATGCTGCACCCATTAACTCGTCATTTAGCATTAGATGTATTGCCTAATGCTATCCCTCCCCCCTCCCCCCACCCCACAACAGTCCCCACAATGTGATGTTCCCCTTCCTGTGTCCATGTGTTCTCATTGTTCAATTCCCACCTATGAGTGAGAACATGCGGTGTTTGGTTTTTGTCCTTGCAACAGTTTACTGAGAATGATGTTTTCCAGTTTCATCCATGTCCCTACAAAGGACATGAACTCATCATTTTTTATGGCTGCATAGTATTCCATGGTGTATATGTGCCACATTTTCTTAATCCAGTCTACCATTGTTGGACATTTGGGTTGGCTCCTAGTCTTTGCTATTGTGAATAGTGCCGCAATAAACATACGTGTGCATGTGTCTTTATAGCAGCATGATTTATAGTCCTTTGGGTATATACCCAGTAATGGGATGGCTGGGTCAAATGGTATTTCTAGTTGTAGATCCCTGAGGAATCGCCACACTGACTTCCACAATGGTTGAACTAGTTTACAGTCCCACAAACAGTGTAAAAGTGTTCCTATTTCTCCACATCCTCTCCAGCACCTGTTGTTTCCTGACTTTTTAATGATGGCCATTCTAACTGGTGTGAGATGGTATCTCACTGTGGTTTTGATTTGCATTTCTCTGATGGCCAGTGATGATGAGCATTTTTGCATCTGTTTTTTGGCTGCATAAATGTCTTCTTTTGAGAAGTGTCTGTTCATGTCCTTTGCCCACTTTTTGATGGGGCTGTTTGTTTTTTTCTTGTAAATTTGTTTGAGTTCATTGTAGATTCTGGATATTAGCCCTTTGTCAGATGAGCAGGTTGTGAAAATTTTCTCCCATTCTGTAGGTTGCCTGTTCACTCTGATGATAGTTTCTTTTGCTGTACAGAAGCTCTTTAGTTTAATTAGATCCCATTCATCAATTTTAGCTTTTGTTGCCATTGCTTTTGGTGTTTTAGACGTGAAGTCCTTGCCCACGCCTATGTCCTGAATGGTAATGCCTAGGTTTTCTTCTAGGGTTTTTACGGTTTTAGGTCTAACATGTAAGTCTTTAATCCATCTTGAATTAATTTTTGTATAAGGTGTAAGGGAGGGATCCAGTTTCAGCTTTCTACATATGGCTAGCCAGTTTTCCCAGCACCATTTATTAAATAGGGAATCCTTTCCCCATTGCTTGTTTTTGTCAGGTTTGTCAAAGATCAGATAGTTGTAGATATGCGGCATTATTTCTGCAGGCTCTGTTCTGTTCCATTGATCTATATCTCTGTTTTGGTACCAGTACCATGCTGTTTTGGTTACTGTAGCCTTGTAGTATAGTTTGAAGTCAGGTAGCGTGATGCCTCCAGCTTTGTTCTTTTGGGGTAGGATTGACTTGGCGATGCGGGTTCTTTTTTGGTTCCATATGAACTACAAAGTAGTTTTTTCCAATTCTGTGAAGAAAGTCATCGGTAGCTTGCGTTATGATTTCTTTTGCAAAGCAATTTGGTTATGTTTTCAGGAAATTGAGCAACACTTGCTTTAAAGTGGCTCTGTCCTTTAATCACTTCCATTTATTTATTTTATTGATTTATACCTTGTTCTCTGCAATTCCTACTTTGATGGCTTGCATCAATTAAGACATACAGCAAATAACTAAACTCTTTGTCTTTGTGTAAAGTTATTTTCTCTGGTGCTCCCTAAGTATTACCAAAGGCTTCACCCAGCATAAGGGACTAATGAACCCTAGATTACACCAGGGTCAGTCATCAGCAGATCATCAGTAATGTTGGCTACCAAGTATGTGGGTGTCCCATGAGATAGACATTGTATGAAAAAGGCCCCCACACTATGTAAAATAGAGATCAGTTAAAGGTTGACCAGCAATGGAGAAAGTCCATTGAGGTTAAATAGCATGAATTTGTAGATGACCCTATTGAAACAGCATGCGTGTGTTTTATTATTGTTGTTTACTTTCTGTAGCAACAGAAGGTAGCCTGGGGATAAAGCATGCAGGTGTCAGGGAGCTCCCAGAGTTCAGGTTTGGCCCAAAAAACCTGGCAACATAAGATTTTGTGTATAAATTGTAGGTTAAGTCACCAAGAGACTACACAAGGAAACTAACTCATTAATTCAGAAAGTAGGCAACTTTTGAGTGATCAGAGTTGACATGCAGATGAACAGTGAGGTAGGCAAGGTATTTGGAGATATGGAAGTTGGTTTGAGAGCTGGGGCAGGTGTCAGTACCCAAAGCAATCCAGTCCAGCCAGTAGGGTGTGGCAAAGTTTAAATTGAGTGACCCTCACTACCTTGCTGGGGGACTGCTGGGGCCAGCTCATAGGGTACAAAGTCTAGGTCCTTGGCAGGGAATCTCAGCCCCAGTCAAATAACTTATTAGAAATAGCTGGTTGAAGAACAAATGGTTTAACCAGTAAGAAGAATATGTTGCTTCATGTAAACTGAGAAAGTAGCATTGGCTTCAGGGGAGGCTTAATCCAATAGCTTAAATTATGTGACCAAAAGCCAATTATTCTCTCTCCATTTTTTAACTCTGTTCCCTTATCGTTGGCTCCATTCTCCACAAATTGTCCTTTTCATGGCTGCAAGATACCTGCTATCAGTTCCTGAGCCTATGTTTCCAGGCTCATATCAGAAGAAAAGAGAAAGTTCTGTTCCACAGAACCTCCTGCAGTATCCTAGGCTTGTCTTTCATCTGCTCTGTGCTCTAATTCTAGCAGAGACCTAGAGCAGTAGGCAGGAGTGAATGGCAGAAGCCCATGCATATGAACTGGGTTAATGAAGCACACCCTTGAATTGGTCCTGAGGCCCCTGATACTGGGTCTGCAATAACAAGAAGAATTCAGTTGTCTCAAGCTGATGGACTGAGGGTCTTAATGTACCTCCTGTCCTGACCTGCATTGTCTCGGCAGTTTGGTGTAGGGCTAGGCTTGCCAATGGAAAGGAGGCCGGTGACACAGCAAAGTGGGGGTGAAAAAATCTATGGTGTTGAAATAAAAGGCGTTAAAATTGAGGTGGTGTTATGGGCTGAATGTTAATGCCTCTCACCCTGCCAAAATATTGAAGCTCTAAGCACCAGTGTGATGGTATTGGAGACGGGGCCTTTGGAAGGTAATCAGGTCATGAGAGTAGGGCCTTCATGGTGAGATTAATGCCCTTACAAAAAGAGACATAAGAGAAATATTGCACTCTCTCTGCCATGTGAGGATACAGTAAGGAGGCAGCCATCCGCAAGTCAGGAGGAGAGCCCTCACCTAAACCAGACCACACTGGTACCCTGATCTTGGATTTCCCAGCCTCTAGAACTATGAGGAATAAATGTTTGTTGTTTAAGCCACCCAATCTACAGTGTTTTGTTATAGCAGCCTGAGCTGACTAAGACAAGTGGAAACCAGGAAACCAAAGGTATCAAAGATAGTTCGGTGGGGATGCTGAGTCCTTGATGGTGTTATCAGGATTGACAGGAAGACTGCTGGAAACCTTGGCATTCATTGTCTTGGGCTCTACCTGCTGCATCGGTCACATCTTATAACTATTTCATCACCAAGTCATGTTATTTCTACCTCCAAAATGTCACTTTAGTTCTATTCATCTTCTCCATTCTCCCCATGGACATCTTTGTTTGACTCCTAATCACCTTGGATTTGGACAAAATGGTCTCTTCCTAGCTGCGTCACATCTGGGCAATCTTCCTAAAATACCATTGTCATCATGTTATTCCCCTGCTCAGAAAAACAACTGCCTTGCAGTCACTTATTGGATCTCTCTGCCAGACTTTTAAGTTCTCTTAAAACTTAATTAATGGACTGTCCAATATTATTTCTAAGCATTCCCCAGCATCTCCTGTCAAGCCCTCAGCCAAGTGTGGCTGCTCAGCTCTCACACCAGCCACACTCACTTTCACCTTGGCTCATGCTTTTTACTTCACCTGGAATTTCCTTTTGCCAAACTTCTGCCTGTCCAACTGCTACTCAGCTTTGGGAGCACAGCTCAAGACTCACCTCCCACAGACCTTCCCAAGCAATGCCATGGCCAAAGATCTTTTTCTTTCCCCAAATGTCTATTATACTTACACTGAGTTTCCCTGTAGCTGGATGTATAATGTTTATTTTATTATTTATTTATTTATTTATTTTGAGACAGAATCTTGCTCTGTCGCCCAGGCTGGAGTGCAGTGGCACGATCTCGGCTCACTGCAAGCTCCGCCTCCCGGGTTCACGCCATTCTTCTGCCTCAGCCTGCCGAGTAGCTGGGACTACAGGCGACCACCATACGCCGGGCTAAGTTTTTGTATTTTTAGTAGAAACGGGGTTTCACCGTGTTAGCCAAGATGTTCCCAATCTCCTGACCTCGTAATCTGCCGGCCTCGGCCTTGTATAATGTTTATAGGTTAATTTTGCT
>NW_026657297.1:0-5003 GCF_009828535.3 Hylobates moloch | reverse complement strand
GATATCACCACCGATCCCACAGAAATACAAACTGCCATCAGAGAATACTATAAACACCTCTATGCAAATAAACTAGACAATCTAGAAGAAATGGATAAATTTCTGGACACATACACCCTCCCAAGACTAAACCAGGAAGAAGCTGAATCTCTGAATAGACCAATAACAGGCTCTGAAATTGAGGCAATAATTAATAGTCTACCAACCAAAAATGTCCAGGACCAGACAGATTCACAGCCGAATTCTACCAGAGGTACAAAGAGGAGCTGTTACCATTCCTTCTGAAACTATTCCAATTAATAGAAAAAGAAGGAATCCTCCCTAACTCATTTTATGAGGTCAGCATCATCTTGGTACCAAAACCTGGCAGAGACACAACAACAAAAAAAGAGAATTTTAGACCAATATCCCTGATGAACTTCGATGTGAAAATCCTCAATAAAATACTGGCAAAATGAATCCAGCAGCACATCAAAAAGCTTATCCACCATGATCAAGTCGGCTTCATCCCTGGGATGCAAGACTGGTTCAACATATGCAAATCAATAAACGTAATCCATCACATAAACAGAACCAATGACAAAAACCACATGATTATCTCAATAGATGCAGAAAAGGCCTTGACAAAATTCAACAGCCCTTCATGCTAAAAACTCTGAAAAAACTAGGTATTGATGGGACGTATCTCAAAATAATAAGAGCTATTTATGACAAACCCACAGCCAATATCATACTGAATGGGCAAAAACTGGAAGCATTCCCTTTAAAAGCCAGGACAAAACAAGGATGCCCTCCTTCACCACTCCTATTCAACATAGTATTGGAAGTTCTGGCCAGGACAATCAGGCAAGAGAAAGAAATAAAGTGTATTCAATTAGGAAAAGAGAAAGTCAAATTGTCCCTGTTTGCAGAGGACATGATTGTATATTTAGAAAACCCCATCGTCTCAGCCCCAAATGTCTTTAAGCTGATAGGCAACTTCAGCAAAGTCTCAGGATACAAAATCAATGTGCAAAAATCACAAGCATTCCTATACATCAATAACAGACAAAGAGAGAGCCAAATCATGAATGAATTCCCATTCACAATTGCCAGAAAGAGAATAAAACACCTAGGAATCCAACTTACACGGGATGTGAAGGACCTCTTCAAGGAGAATTACAAACCACTGCTCAGTGAAATAAAAGAGGATACAAACAAATGGAAGAGCATTCCATGCTCATGGATAGAAGAATCAATGTCATGAAAATGGCCATACTGCCCAAGGTAATTTACAGATTCAATGCCATCCCCATCAAGCTACCAATGACTTTCTTCACAGAATTGGAAAAAACTACTTTAAAGTTCATATAGAAGCAAAAATGAGCCCACATTGCCATGACAATCCTAAGCCAAAAGAACAAAGCTGGAGGCATCACGCTACCTAACTTCAAACTATAGTACAAGGCTACAGTAACCAAAACAGCATGGTACTTGTACCAAAACAGATACATAGACCAATGGAACAGAACAGAGGCCTCAGAAATAACCAGACATCTAAACCAGCTGATCTTTGACAAACCTGACAAGGAGAAGAAATGGGGAAAGGATTCCCTATTTAATAAATGGTGCTGGGAAAACTGGCTAGCCATATGTAGAAAGCTGAAACTGGATCCCTTCCTTACACCTTATACAAAAATTAATTCAAGATGGATTAAAGACTTAAACGTCAGACGTAAAACCATAAAAACCCTAGAAGAAAACCTAGGCAATACCATTCAGGACAGAGGCATGGGCAAGGACTTCATGACCAAAACACCAAAAGCAGTGGCAACAAATGCCAAAATAGACAAATGGGATCTAATTAAACTAAAGAGCTTCTGCATAGCAGAAGAAACTACCATCAGAGTGAACAGGCAACCTAAAGAATGGGAGAAAATTTTTGCAATCTACCCATCTGACAAAGGGCTAATATCCAGAATCTACAAAGAACTTAAACAAATTTACAAGAAAAAAAGAAACAACCCCATCAAAAAGTGGGTGAAGGATATGAACAGACACTTCTCAAAAGAAGACATCTATGCAGCCAACAGACACATGAAAAAATGCTCATCATCACTGGTCATCAGAGAAATGCAAATCAAAACCACAATGAGATACCATCTCATGCCAGTTAGAATGGCAATCATTACAAAGTCAGGAAACAACAGATGCTGAAGAGGATGTGGAGAAATAGGAACACTTTTACAAAGTTGGTGGGAGTGTAAATTAGTTCAACCATTGTGGAAGACAGTGTGGCGATTCCTCAAGGATCTAGAACTAGAAATACCATTTGACCCAGCAATCCCATTATTGGGTATACACCCAAAGGATTATAAATCATGCTACTATAAAGACATATGCACACGTATGTTTATTGTGGCACTATTCACAATAGCAAAGACTTGGAACCAATTCAAATGTCCATCAATGATAGGCTGGATTAAGAAAATGTGGCACATATACAGCATGGAATACAATGCAGCCATAAAAAAGGATGAGTTCATGTCCTTTGCAGGGACTTGGGTGAAGCTGGAAACTGTCATTCAGAGCAAACTATCACAAGGACAGAAAACCAAACACCCTATGTTCTCACTCATAGTTGGCAATTGAACATTGAGAACACTTGGATACAGGGCAGGGAACATCACACACCAGGGCCTGTCGGGGGATGGTGGGTTAGGGGAGGGATAGCATTAGGAGAAATATCTAATGTAAATGACGAGTTAATGGGTGCAGCAAACCAACATGGCCCACGTATACCTATGTAACAAATCTGCACGTTGTGCACATGTACCCTAGAACTTAAAGTATAATAATTTAAAAAATGAAAAAAAGAGCAAGAGGTGTGTTTTATGCTTCAATTTCTTGCACACAGCAATAAGCACAGGGTTTCCACATAGCCAGTACTCAATAAAGATTTGGTGATTTGGTTTTCTTGAGTAATATCCCCTATATAGAGCTCCACAATGCACATCTGTGTGTCATTCTTTAGAAAGGGTAACACCTTTTGTTTTCTTCTGACTCCATGGGCCTAAAGCTATTTGCAGCAGGTGCTTAAAAATGATTGTGATATAATGATAATAGCAGAAGAAAATCAATGCAGATATTTCAAAATAGTTGCACCCTCCAAATTACTTCTTTTAGAAATTGGATGCAGATGTTACTCAGTTCCTTTTGCCAGAAATCTAGCACCAGTTTTATTCGTTTCTCTACTCCTCTCATGTGTTTTTCCAAAATGAAAAAAAAATCAGCAAATCCTATCTCTGTTACCACTTGTAATATTAAATATTCCTCCTCTTTGTCCTCAGCTCTGTCACCCTGTTGTAGATCATTCTGAGTTTTCCTGGATAACTACAACTGTCAGCTGTCTAGATTCCTTGACTTCATCCTACTGCATATCCAACAGTGTTTTAATGATAGAAGAACTTTGGGACCATGAATGAACATGACATTCACCTGCTCCAGGCTATTCCATGCTCATACGCTAAAGAGTTGTCACTTCTTGGGTTAGTAGATGTGTTGCCTCATAAATATCTTGTATCTAATCTTGGAAAATAGGCTATAAATCTCAAGAAAACTGTGTGTGATAGGGTGTTGGTAATGTGCTGAATTAAATGTGATTAGGAGACCAAAATATTCTCTATGACTAGCACTTCATAATTTCATCAAATTGAATTTGACTCCTTGTAGCTGATTTTGCCTACTTTTTTTTTTACTTCTGTATAACAGCAAATTTAACAGATGTTTAAGTAACACATAGGAAAATTAGTAATAAAAATTTGTGAAGAATGCAAAACACTTAAGCAAGTACTTTGCCTTTTACTGTACATTAAATGAATCGGTTAATATTCCCACTCTTCAATCTTAATTCAGGACTTATCCACTGGGTAAACTTAAGAGCTTAGTGATACAATGTACCAATCCAAGCGATGTTCCTGTTTTACATTTTTATTTTAGTTTTGGGGGTACATGTGAAGTTTTGTTACATAGATAAACACATATTATGGGGGTTTGTTATATTAGGCTGGTGCAAAAATAATTGCAGTTTTTGCTATTACTTTTAATGGTGAAAACTTCAATTACCTTTGCACGAACCTAATACATATTTTATATCACCCAGGTATTAAGCTCAGTACTCAATAGTTATTTTTTCTGTTCCTCTCGCTCCTCCCACCATGCCCCCTCAAGTAGACTCCAGTGTCTGCTGTTTCATTATTTGTGTTCATACATCCTTATCATTTAGCTCCCACTTATAAGTGAGAATATGCAGTATTTGTTTTTCTGTGCCTGCATTAGTTTGCTAAGGATGACAGCATCCAGCTCCATCTGTGTTGATGCTCCATTTTCAAGATGTAGAAATATATGTTAACGAAATTATACGTGGAAATGAATAGGCAATTTGAGGTATCATTTTTATTTCTATAGAATTTGAAGCAATTATTCAATATATACTAAACATTTATAAAAAGTCCGACATTGGCAAGTGTTCAATGAGGTTAAATGGAAAAAAAAACATTGGACAGTGCCCATATTCCAGGAATACATTTTTTACTTTAGCAAATTTTTTAAAAATTTAAAAGAGAGAGAGAAAAAGAGAATGGGAGAGAGAAGAGGGAAGGAAGGAAGGATGAAGGAAATAAAGGCACAGGAACAGAATAGAAGAACATGATGGGGTTGATGACTTTTTTATTATTTATTCATGTACTTATTTATTTATTTATTTTTACCGTATCGCTGTCTTTTATTCAGAATGGGTATAGTTGAAATCCTTTCTTCTATCATATATTTGCTTAAAGGAAGGAGCAGATTCAGATGTGTTATGTAAAAATGGTTCTGGACGGATACTGCAAAGCCAAAGAGTAAAATGTAGTCATGTAATCCTTCTTGCTCTCCCTATCATATATATATAAATATATATAAATATATACATAAATATGTATACATATATAAATATATCTAAATATATATATAAATATATATAA
>NW_026657296.1:0-5006 GCF_009828535.3 Hylobates moloch | reverse complement strand
CTGCCTCAGCCTCCTGAGTACCTGGGATGACAGACACCTACCACCACGCCAGGCTAATTTTTGTGGTTTTAGTAGAGACGGGGTTTCACCATGTTGGTCAGGCTGGTCTCGTACTCCTGACCTTGGGATCTGCCCGCCTTGGCCTCCCAAAGTGCTGGGATTACAGACGTGAGCCACCGCGCCTGGCCTTTTTTCGTATTTTTAGTAGAGATGGGGTTTCACCATGTTGACCAGGCTGGTCTCGAACTCCTGACCTCAGGAGATCCACCCACCTCGGCTTCCCAAAGTGCTGGGATGACAGGCATGGGCCACCACGCCCGGTCTACTCGTTCATTATTTTCTTCCCAAGCTGCTCCCCAGGCAGGGGGGATCCTGAACTCTATCTATCCCTGCTCACAGTGACTAAAAGTAATAAACTTGGAGAAGCTCCTCACTCTGCAAAGGGCCTTCTACCAGCCAGGAGCTGTTCTGAGTGATCCACTGAGTCACAGGAGGCAGATAGGGTGGGTGGATCACGGTCTGGAGTGTGACAGCCATATGGGGTAGAGGAGGTGCTTAAGAGGTGAGCTAGGGGTTGGCAGGTTTGTATTTGAAAAGCAAGCTCAGGGCTGGGTGCGGTGGCTCACGCCTGTAATCCCATCACTCTGGGAGGCCGAAGCAGGAGGACTGCATGAGCCCAGGAGTCTGAGACCAGCCAGGGCACCATAGAGAGACTCAGTCTCTACAAAAAAGTTTTAAAATGGCCGGGTGTGGTGGCTCACACCTGTAATCCCGGCACTTTGGGAGGCCAAGGCGGGTGGATCACGAGGTCAGGAGATCGAGACGATCCTGGCTAACAGGGAGAAATCCCGTCTCTACTTAAAAAATACAAAAAATTAGCCAGGCATGGTGGTGGGCACCTGTAGTCCCAGCTACTCAGGAGGCTGAGGCAGGAGAATGGCATGAACCTGGGAGGCAGAGCTTGCAGTGAGTGGAGATTGCACCACTGCACTCCAGCCTGGGCCATAGAGCAAGACTCCATTTCAAAAAAAATAAATAAATAAATAAAATTAAAATTAAAATAAAAAAAAAAAAAACAAGCTCAGCTCAGCCTGGGTGTGGTGGCTCATGCCTGTAATCCCAGCACTTTTGGAGGCTGAGGCAGGAGGATTGCATGATCTCAGGAGTCTGAGACCAGCCAGGGCAACATAGAGAGAATCAGGCTCTAGAAAAAAGTTTTAAAATGAGCTAGGCGTGGCGGCTTACGCCTGTAATCCCGGCACTTTGGGAGGACAAGGCAGGTGGATCATGAAGTCAGGAGATCGAAACCATCCTGGCTAACACGGAGAAACCCCGCATTTACTAAAAAAATACAAAAAATTAGCCAGGCGTGGTGGTGGGCACCTGTAGTCCCAGCTACTCAGGAGGCTGAGGCAGGAGAATGGCGTGAACCCAGGAGGCAGAGCTTGCAGTGAGCAGAGATTGCGCCACTGCACTCCAGCCTCAGCGACAGAGTGAGACTCCGTCTCAAATCAATCAATAAATAAATAAATAAAATAAAATAAATAAATAAAACAAACAAAAAAAAACAAGCTCAGCTCAGCCTGGGTGTGGTGGCTCATGCCTGTAATCCAGGCACTTTTGGAGGCTGAGGCAGGAGGATTGCATGATCTCAGGAGTCTGAGACCAGCCAGGGCAACATAGAGACACTCAGGCCCTACAAAACAGTTTTAAAATGAGCTAGGCGTGGCAGCATGCATCTGTGGTCCCAGCTACTTGGGAGGCTGAGGTGGGAGGACCACTTGAGCCTGAGAGTCTGAGGCTTCAGTGAGCTGTCATCACACCATTGCACTCGAGCCTGGGTGACAAACAGGACGCTGCCTCAAAAACTAAAAACAAGACCGAGGCGGGTGGATCACTTGAGGTCAGGAGTTCGACACCAGCCTGGCCAACATGGCAAAACCCCACGTCTATTAAAAAATACAAAAATTAGCCTGGCATAGTGGTGCGCACCTGTAATCCCACCTACTCCGGAGGCTGGGGCAGGAGAATCCCTTGAACCCAGGAGGCGGAGGTTGCAGTGAGCTGAAATTGTGCCACTGTACTCCAGCCTGGGCTATGGAAGAAGATTCCATCTAAAAAAAAAATAAAACATAGGGGCGGGGCATGGTGGCTCATGCCTGTAATCCCAGCACTTTGGGATGCCGCGGCGGGCGAATCACGAGGTCAAGAGATCGAGACCAGCCTGACCAACATGGCAAAACCCCGTCTCTATTTAAAAATACAAAAATTAGCCTGGCATAGTGGTGCACACCTATAATCCCGGCTACTCAGGAGGCTGGGGCAGGAGAATTGCTTGAACCCGGGAGGCGGAGGTTGCAGTGAGCCGAGGTCATGCCGCCGCACTACAGCCTGGGCGACAGACAGACACTTCATCTCAAAAAAAAAAAAAAATTAGCCTGGTGTGGTGGCAGGCACCGTTAATCCCAGCTACTCGGGAGGCTGAGGCAAGAGAATTGCTTGAACCCGGGAGGCGGAGGTTGCAGTGAGCCAAGATCGTGCCACTGCACTCCAGCCTGGGTGACAGAGTGAGACTTCATCTCAAAAAAAAAAAAAAAAAAATTAGCCTGGTGTGGTGGCAGGTGCCTGTAATCCCAGCTACTCGGGAGGCTGGGGCAGGAGAATCCCTTGAACCCAAGAGGAGGAGGTTGCAGTGAGCCGAGATCATGCCACTGCACTCCAGCCTGGGTGATGGAGCAAGATTCCATCTTAAAAAAAAAAAAATGAAAAAGAAACGTGTGCTCGCAGAGGAGATGTTTGGTGGCTCTAGGAAGTGCTCAGTGCTGGGAGGAGTGATTCCTCTAAGACCAGCAAGGCCGCACATGTCAAAGCATCAGAATGCAGAAAATAAAAGAATAACACATTCCCCATACAGAATAGGAGACACAGTTCCGAAGTTTTGGGCGTGGGGGCTACTTACCAAGCATCAGAATGCAGAAAATAAAAGATATTGCTGGGCCGGGCATGGTGGGTCATGCCTGTCATCCTAGAACTTTGGGAGGCCAAGGTGGGCGGATCACAAGGTGAAGAGATCGAGACCAGCCTGGCCAAGATGGTGAAACCCCGTCTCTACTAAAAATACAAAAAATTAGCTGGGTGTGGCAGCTTGCACCTGTAGTCCCAGCTACTCTGGAGGCTGAGGCAGGAGAAATGCTTGAACCCGGGAGGTGGTGGTTACAGTGAGCTGAGATCGTGCCACTGCACTCCAGCCTGGGTGACAGAGCAAGACTCCATCTCAAAAAAAAAAAAAAAAAAAAAAAAAAAGACATTGCTAACACACTCTCCATAGAGAACAGGAGACACAGCTCTGAGGTTTCGGGGACGGGGTACTTACCAAGCATCAGAATTGGGAAAGTAAAAGGCATTTATAGCACATTCCCCATACAGAACAGGAGCCACACCCCGGAGGTATTAGGGGTGAGGGGTACTTACCACCGAGGTCACACATAAGCAGGAACACTGACAGGTCAAAGGCGGTCAGCACACTTCTCCCGTTGACACTCCAGACCTCCTTCAGAGCTTGCAGGGGCCCCAGAAGATGGGAATTCAGGTGGCAGGGGAAGAGGCTAGAGAAAAGGCAGGAACTAGGAAGGGAGGCAGGTGAGATGGAGCCAAGAAGGATAGGTGGAGACGGAGGCGGACGGGGCTCTGGTGTTGGAAGCGTTTCCTCCTCCTCCTCCCCACGGCTCCCTCTCTCCTCCTATCCTCTCTGCAGAGCCTGCTGTAGGGGTCTGCCTCAGAGTAGCGAGGGCTGAAAAGTTGCCTCTTAGGTACCAGGGTCACTATTCAGGTGATGGGCACAATAAAAGCCCAGGCTCCATGCTGCAACATGTAAGCATGGAAGAGACGGGTACTCGTGCCCACTAAACAGATACATATATTCACATATACATACACATGTATATATATACACATATATATGTATATACGTATATACATATGTATATAAGTATATACATATGTGTATATATATAAGTATATACATATGTATATATATATATAAGTATATACATATGTGTATATATATATAAAGGAAGAAAAAAGAAAGGGAGAAAAAGAAAGAAGGAATGAAAGAAAAAAAGAATGAAAGAAAAAAGAAAGAAAGAAAAAAGAAAGGGTAGAGGGAGGGTGGGAAGGAAGGAAGGAAGGGAGGGATGGGTGATGGAGGGAGGAAAGGAGAGAGGGTGGGTCGGAGGGACGGAAGGAAGGACCAAGGGACAGAGGGACGGAAGGAAGGGAGGGAGGGAAGGAGAGAGGGTTGGAGGGAAGGAAGGAAGGAAGGAGAGAGGGAGGGAGGAAGGAAGAAAGGAAGGAAAGTAGGAAAAAAAGAGACAGCAAGAAGAAAGATAGAGAGGAAGGAAGGAAGGCAGAAAGAGAGAAAGAAAGAAAAAGGGAGAGAGAAAGAAAGAATAAAATAAAGAAAGAGAGAGAGAAAGAAAGAAGGAAAGAAAGAGAAAGAAAGAGAGGAAAGGGGGAAAGGAAAGCAGACCAAGGAGAAGAGAGGAGGAAAAAAGGAGAGGAAACACGAGACATGAAAACAGAGAAGATGAGAGAAAGGAGAAGACGGGAGAGGAGAAGGGGAGAGGCAGGTGAAGGGAGGGGAAGAGAGAGGTAGAAATGAAAAGAGAGAAGGGAAGGGAAAGAAAGGAGGAAAGAGAGGAGAAAGGAAGAAGAAAAGAGAAGGGATGGGAGGGAAAAGGAGAGGAGAGGGAAGGAGAGAGGGAAGAAGAGAGAGGAGACAAGACAGGGAAGATGGGAGAGAGGAGGGGGAAGTTGGAGAGGAAAAGAGAGGAGAGAAGAGAAGAGAAGGAAAATGAGAGAAAGGAGGATGGAAGAGGAAAAGAGACAGAATAGGATGGAAGGAGAGGGGAGGAGAGAGGAGGGGAGGAGAGGAGAGGCTGGGGGGCAGGCAAAGCATTCAGGCATCCCCTTGTCCTTCATACCCTTCCCTACTCCATGCCTCAGCC
>NW_026657295.1:0-5006 GCF_009828535.3 Hylobates moloch | reverse complement strand
TGGGAGGATTGCTTGAGGCCAGGGGTTCTAGACTAGTCTGGGTAACAAAGTGAGACCCTTGTCTCTACGAAAACATGATGACAAAAAAATTAGCCAGAGGAGGAGATGTGTCTGTAGTTCCAGTTACATTGGAGGTTGAGATGGGAGGATTGCTTAAGCCCGGGAGTTTGAGGCTGAAGTGAGCTATGACCAAGCCACTGTACTCCAGCCTGGGTGACAGATCTTATCTCTCTCAAAAAAAAAAAAAAAAATCCCTCACTCTCTTTTGATAAATCACTATGATAAACACTCAGCAATCATTTAATCTATGATCAAATGACTAAGCTCCTTTCCATTTTTAAAACCCTATGACTGTATCTAAACATGAGAAGAAAGTCAATTTAAAGTCAGTTGCAGAAGCATTTTAGTAAATCTATACCCCTTAAAGCTGATTTATAGGCTGAAGACACTTGGGAAATTTATCTTATCATGACTCAGTCGCCTAGAATGGCTCCTAGTTATAATCGGCACTCAGAAAAATTGGTTGAAAAAAAAATTTGATATAGGCAGATTCCATTGGAGAAATTCACATTTCCCTTTCTGCTTTCTGCTGTCCCAGGATTCTTCTAGTTATTTCATTGTGTAAGTGAGCAAATCCCCAAACCATGTTTATTGAATTTCCTTTTATTTCAAATAAGTTGGAAATTTTTGGGTGGCACATGTGTCAGAATGTACTAATTCTCTATCCAATATCTACTCCCTCACTTAGAAACAGAAATCCAATTTTGGAGGGATAGCAACGTGGCCAGCTAAAAGACTCCTTGTTGATAGCTGTGAATATATGACCAAAGTTTAGGCCAATGAGATGCAAGCAGAAGTGTGGCCCTTAAGCCAGATGAGTTCTTAATGGGAGCTGATTCACATGGGGACATGCATTTTCCCCCTCTCTCCTTCCTTCCTCCTGCTCCATTAGCCCCTCGAGGAGAGAAGCCATGCATTAGGTGACGGGGCACATAGATGGAAACGGCATATGTTGCTTGTGATTGTGGAGCCACCAAATGTCTGGGAACTGCCTACTTCAGACTTCTTTCATGTGATAGCAATAAACTTTTTTTTTTTTTGAGACAGGGCCTCACTTTGTCACCCAGTCTGGGGTGCAGTGGTGCGATCTTGGCTCACTGCAGCCTCTGCCTCCCAGGCTCAAGTGATCCTCCCGTCTCAGCCCCCCAAGTAGCTGGGACTACAGGCAAGCACCACTACTCTTGGCTAATTTTTTTGTATTTTTTGTAGAGATGAAGCTTCACCATGTTGCCTAGGCTGGTCTTGAACTCCTGAGCTCAAGCAATCCACCTGCCTCAGCCTCTCAAAGTGCTGGGATTACAAGCGTGAGCCACTGCACCTGGCCGTGATAGCAATAAACTTCTATATTGTTCAAGCCCCTGTGACTTTGGATTTATTTTACAGGAAGCTGAACCCCATCCTAACTGATATAAAAGAGACAGGCCAAGGCTGTCTTTGGAACGGAAAAAGAACAAGACTTTCAGATTTTCACATGATTTTCATAACAGAAGGTATTCATTTGGCCGGGACAGCCCTAACTCTGGAAAACAGGATGGGTTGAGGCCCTGAAGTGTCAAAAGGTGGCAGACCACTGTGTTCCCTTCCTGATCCTTCTGCAGAAAAAAATGCAAACACTACCCATGCCACCAGCCAAGTGCTTCAGTGCTTTGTGGAGGAAGCAAAATCTTGGATGGAGTTTTTCTCAGACATCAGGAAACAGCCTTAATGTGCTTATCCATATTTATCCTGTGCCTAAACATGTATAAAAATATGAGTGAGGGAGCCATATTCTACTTCAAAGGCTTCAGGCACTGGGCACATGTCAAAGGGTGAAGAAAGTCAAAATCAATTGCATATTAAACGCAAAGGAATTTTGCTCATTCTAAAAAAATATATGGCCCTTTTCTACTTTTTAAAAAACACATTGCGGCAGGGCACGGTGGCTCACACCTGTAATCCTAGCATTTTGGGAGGCCGAGGCAGACGGATCACGAGGTCAGAAGTTCGAGACCAGCCTGGCCAACATAGTGAAACCCCGTCTCCACTAAAAATACAAAAATTAGCCGGGCGTGGTGGCACATGCCTGTAGTCCCAGCTACCCGGGAGGCTGAGGCAGGAGAATTGCTTGAACCCAGGAGGCGGATGTTGCAGTGAGCCGAGATCATGCCACTACACTCCAGCCTGGGTGACAAGTGAGACTCTGTCTCAAAACACACACACACACACACACACACACACACACACACACACACACCACCCCCCAACAAAAACCCACATTGCTATCTTGGTCTTTCATTTTTCTACTCTTAGAGAAAAATGGCTTCAAGAAATAAATTATTTTTTCTCTTAATCCTACTGTAAGAAAAACAACAACTGAAAGATGTTTATAAAGCCTGTCTGACACTCCATGGAGAGACGGTGGAGTGGTGTGGACTGGACTGAACTGAACTGGGGACAGTGGCGTCTAAGTGGACATTGGTTACTCAGATCCAGCCAATTATTGCCATGTGGGAATTTGGGTTTAGTGTTGCCAGATTTTCTAGTTTTTCGAGAGAAGCTAGAATTCTAGATTTTTATATAAGATTTCATAATTTAAAAATATTGACAATTCACTTAAAAACAAACAAGCCAAGGTACTGTGGCATCGAACAGGTTTCAGAAGCTGTTTTGCAGCCTCTGCTTTTGAACAATGGTTCAAAGAATCACCTGTGGATCTTTTTTTTTTTTCTGTAGAGATGCGGATCTTGCTACATTGACCCCCTGCCTTAACCCTTCAGAGTTCTGAGATTACAAGTGTGAGTCACTGTACCCAGCCTATGGATCATTTAAAAAATAACAATAAATTCTTTAGTGCAATAAATTTATTTATAAGGTGGGGAATAGATACATATACATTTGTATAAAAATACAAATTCTATGCCAGGCGTGGTGGCTCACACCTGTAATCCCAGCACTTTGGGTGGCTGAGACAGGTGGATCATGAGGTCAGGAGATCGAGACCATCCTGGCTAACATGGTGAAACCCCATCTCTACTAAAAATACAAAAAATTAGCTGAGCGTGGTGGCATGTGCCTGTAGTCCCAGCTACTTGGGAGGCTGAGGCAGGAGAATTGCTTGAACCCGGGAAGCGGAGGTTGTAGTGAGCTGAGATCGTGCCACTGTGGAGGTTGCAGTGAGCCGAGATCGCACCACTGCACTCCAGCCTGGGCGACAGAGCCAGACTCTGTCTCAAAAAAAAAAAAAAAAAATTCTTTATCTGTATCTATCTATCTATCATCTGTCTATCAATCTACATAAATTCTTAGGTTTGGTGTGGTGGCTCATGCCTATAATCTCAGCACTTTGAGAGACTGAGAAGGGAGGATTGCTTGAGGCCATGAGTTCACCACCAGGCTGGGAAACACAGTGAAACTCCATCTCTATAAAAAAAAAAAAATAGCCAGATGTAGTGGTGCGCAACTGTAGTCCCAGCTACTCAGGACGCTGAGGCAGGGGGATCACTTGAACCCAGGAGACAGAGGCTGCAGTGAGCCATGATTGTGCCACTGCACTCTAGCCTGGGTGACAGAGTGTGACCTTGTCTCAAATAAATAAATAAATACATTCTTTAGCGTGATACATGTATTTAAAAGGTGGGATATGTACATATTTCATATCTAAAAATGGAGATACATATGTAGGTAAAATATCTCTGGGAGGATAAACAAAAAATGCATTTTTTTTTGACATTTAGCTTTGGATGAGGGGCACTGGATAGCTGGGGAAGACGCAAGAGGGAGAATTGCTTGAAACCCTTTGGTATGTGTTGAGATCTAACTCATAAATGTGCAAATGTGTTACCTTTCTACATGTGTCCACACAAGGCATGGCCATTTTCCCTGTTCCCTCACCAAGATTTTGGTTCAGTAGGTCTGGGGTGGAGATTGAATGCCTGATGTAAAAACAATCTCACAAACAAACTTCTCACAGGTATTTGCCACACACTAGCTAAGAATCCTTGCTAGTGGAAATAGTGATATTCTTGCTCCAGTCTGGTACATACCACACATATTTGCTGGGAAGATGAGAAGGCACATATTTGTACTTGATGATTACTTGAAGAGGGGAGAAGCAGAATGTTTTCACAGCCCAGAAATCTCAAATCCAGTGCACTTTGGGAGAAAAGGTGGCTCTAATCACTCATTTTAGTCTCACACTGCCTTCTAGGCTTTTGTCACTCCAGTTCCTAGCTTAAACCTGTACGGGACATTTCCAGTATAGAGCCCGCTAGAATGAAGACGAAATCAAGGACATTACCTGATGACAGATTATGTAGATGGCGAAGATGTGGTGGCACGGAGACATCCTGGTGACCAGGCCGGACACTGAGCAATCTGTCCAGCAGCTTATCAGAAGAAGACACAGTCCAAATTTTGTAGGAAAATACCTGATTAGAATCACTCCTCCAGGGGTTATCTAGTAACATCTGGCAGCCAGTTCTGTTATTTAATAAATCCTGCTCACTTCGACTTTTCTGAGATCGCTGGGCCATATGATGAGGACCAGAGCTCAGGCCTGCATGGGAAGTGGCCCCATGGGAGGCTGTTAAGAAGTTATTGCCGAGGGTGATGGGTGGGAGACTCTGTGTTCTGATTGGTGGAAGCCCCTTACGGGCCAGCGGTTTCTTTTCTGGTAAGAGATATTTTGAATTGTCTGAGGTTTTCTTCTTAAATTCAACCATAGCCACCTGATCACCGGGCTGTTCTTGGCAGCTGGTACCCACGATGCTATCAAAGGTGGTGATGATGTCATTGACTTCCGAGGTGTCCTCCTCTCTGTATCGGTCCCTGCTGGGATCCTTCTGATGGGCTCTCTGCTCTTCTTTCTTGTTTTTGCAGAATATTTGGTTGAACATGTTGAACCGTCCCTCCTTCTTCTGGGGCCGACTGCTCTGGGAGGGAGGGGGTCGAGTAGGCTCTGTTCTATG
>NW_026657294.1:0-5008 GCF_009828535.3 Hylobates moloch | reverse complement strand
TTTGTCCTGTTTTATAGACTTTAATTAAATTGTGGCCTTGGATTGGGGGTAGAATTTTGTGATTATTATTATTTTTATTATACTTGAAGTTCTGGGGTACATGTGCAGAACGTGCAGTTTTGTTACATAGCTATACACAGGTGCCATGGTTGTTTGCTGCACCCATCAACCCCTCATCTACATTAGGTATTTCTCCTAATGCTATCCCTTCTTTAGCCCCCAACCCCCCAACAGGCCCCGATGTGTGATGTTCCCCTCCCTGTGTCCATGTGTTCTCATTGTTCAACTCCCACTTATGAGTGAGAACATGCAGTTTTTGATTTTCTGTTCTTGTGTTAGTTTGCTAAGAATGATGGTTTCCAGCTTCATCCATGTTCCTGCAAAGGACATGAACTCATCCTTTTTTATGCCTGCATAGTATTCCATGGTGTATATGTGCCACCTTTTCTTTATCTGGTCTATCATTGATGAACTTTTGGGCTAGTTCCAAGTTTTTGCTATTGTGAATAGTGCCACAATGAACATACTTGTGTATGTGTCTTTATAGTAGAATGATTTATAATCCTTTAGGTATATGCCCAGTAATGGGATTGCTGGATCAAATTGTATTTCTGGTCCTAGATCCTTGAGGAATCGCTACACTGTCTTTCACAATGGTTAACCTAATTTACACTCCCAACAACTATGTAAAAGCATTCCTATTTCTCCACATCCCCTCCAGCATCTTCTGTTTACTGACTTTTTAATGATCACCATTCCAACTGGAGTGGTTTTGATTTGCATTTCTCTAATGACCATTGATGATGAGCTTTTTTTCATATGTTCTTTAGCTGCATGAATGTCTTCTTTTGAGAAGTGTCTGTTCATATCATTTGCCCACTTCTGATGGGGTTGTTTTTTTCTTGTAAATTTGTTTAAGTTCTTTGTAGATTCTGGAAATTAGCCCTTTGTCAGATAGACAGATTGCACAAATTTTGTCCCATTCTGTGGTTTGTCCCATTCTGTAGGTTGCTTGTTCACTCTGTTGATAGTTTCTTTTGCTGTGCTGTGCTCTTTAGTTTAATTAGATCCCATTTGTCAATTTTGGCTTTTGTTGCTGTTGCTTTTGGTGTTTTAGTCATGAAGTCTTTGCCCATGCCTATGCCCTGAATGGTATTGCCTAGGTTTTCTTCTAGGGCTTTTATGGTTTTAGGTCTTACGTTTAAGTCTTTAATCCGTCTTGGGCTAATTTTTGTATAAGGTGTAAGGAGGGGGTCCAGTTTCAGTTTATGCATATGGCTCAAGCAGTTTTCCCAACACCATTTATTAAATAGGGAATCCTTTCCCCATTGCTTGTTTTTGTCAGGTTTGTCAAAGATCAGATGGTTGTAGATGTGTGATGTCATTTCTGAGGCCTCTGTTCTGTTCTATTGGTGTATATATCTGTTTTAGTACCAGTACTTTGCTGTTTTGGTTACTGTAGCCTTGTAGTATAGTTTGAAGTCAGGTAGCATGATACCTCCAGCTTTGTGCTTTTTGCTTAGGATTGTCTTGCCTATGTGGGCTCTTTTTTTGGTTCCATATGAAATTTAAAGTAGTTTTTTCCAATTCTGTCAAGAAAGTCAATGGTAGCTTGATAGGGATAGCATTGAATCTATAAATTACTTTGGGCAGTATGGCCATTTTTACAATATTGATTCTTCCTATCCATGAGCATGTATTTTTCCATTTATTTGTGTCTTCTCTTATTTCCTTGGGCAGTGGTTTGTAGTTCTCCTTGAAGAGGTCCTTCACATCCCTTGTAAGTTGTATTCCTAGGCATTTTAGTCTCTTTGTAGCAGTTGTGAATGGTAGTTCACTCATGATTTGGCTCTCTGTCTATTATTGGTGTATAGGGATGCTTGTGATTTATGCACATTGATTTTGTATCCTGACACTTTGCTGAAGTTGATTATCAGCTTAAGGCAATTTGGGGCTGAGATGATGGGGTTTTCTAAATAAGCAATCATGTCATCTGGAAACAGAAATTTGACTTCCTCTCTTCCAAATTGAATACCCTTTATTTCTTTCTCTTTCCTGATTACCCTGGCCAGAACTTCCAATACTATGTTGAATAGGAGTGGTGAGAGAGGGCATCTTTGTCTTGTGCCAGTTTTCAAAGGGAATGCTTCCAGTTTTTGCACATTCAGCATGATGTTGGCTGTGGGTTTGTCATAAATAGCTGTTATTATTTTGAGATATGTTTCATCAATATCTAGTTTATTGAGAGTTTTTATCATGAAGGGTGTTGAAATTTGTCAAAGGCCTTTTCTGCATCTATTGAGATAATCCTGTGGTTTTTATCATTGGTTCTGTTTGTGTGATGGATTACATTTGTTCATTTGTGTATGTTGAACCAGGCTTGCATCCCAGGTATGAAGCTGACTTGATTGTGGTGGATAAGCTTTTTGATGTGTTGCTGGATTTGATTTGTCAGTATTTTTTTTTTTTAATTTTTTATTTTTTTGAGATGGAGTCTTGCTCTGTCACCCAGGCTGGAGTGCAGTGGCACAATCTCCGCTCACTGCAAGCCCCGCCTCCCGGGTTCACGCCATTCTCCTGCCTCAGCCTCCCGAGTAGCTGCGACTACAGGCGCCCGCCACCACGCCAGGCTAATTTTTTGTATTTTTAGTGGAGACGGGGTTTCACCATGGTCTCTATCTCCTGACCTCGTGATCCGCCTGCCTCGGCCTCCCAAAGTGCTGGGATTACAAGCGTGAGCCACCGTGCCCGGCCGTCAGTATTTTATTGAGGATTTTCACATCGATGTTCGTCAGTGATATTGGCCTGAAATTTTCTTTTTTGTTGTGTCTCTGCCAGGTTTTATCTGGGTGATGCTGGCCTCATAAAATGAATTAGGGGAGTCTCTCTTTTTCTATTGTTTAGAATCGTTTCAGAAGGAATGGTACCAGCTCTACTTTGTACTTCTGCTGGAATTCAGCTGTGAATCTGTCTGGTCCTGGACTTCTTTTGGTTGGTAGGCTATTAATTACTGCCTCAATTTCAGGACTTGTTACTGGTCTGTTCAGGGATTTGACTTCTTCCCGGTTTAGACTTGGGAGGGTGTATGTGTCCAGGAATTTATCCATTTCTTCTAGATTTTCTAGTTTATTTGCATAGAGATGTTTATAGTATTCCCTAATGGTAGTTGGTATTTCTGTGGGATCAGTGTTGATAGCCCCTTTATCATTTTTTTATTGCATCTATTTGATTCTTGTCTTTTCTTCTTTGATATTCTGGCTAGTGGTCTATCTATTTTGTTGATCTTTTCAAAAAATCAGCTACTGGGTTCATTGAATTTTTGAAGGGTTTTTCTTGTCTCCGTCAGTTCTGCCCTGATCTTAGTTATTTCTTGTCTTCTGTTAGCTTTTGAATTTGTTTCTTCTTGATTCTCTAGTTCTTTTAATTTTGATGTTAGGGTGTCAGTTTTAAATCTTTCCTGCTTTCTCTTATGGGCCTTGAGTGTTATAAATTTCTCTCTAAACACTGTTTTAAATTTGTCCCAGAGATTCTGGTATGTTGTGTCTTTGTTCTCTTTGGTTTTGAAAAACATCTTTATTTCTGCCTTAATTTTGTTATTTACCCACTAGTCATTCAGGAGCCGGTTGTTCCGTTTCCATGTATTTGTGTGGTTTTGAGTGAGTTTCTTAGTCCTGAGTTCTAATTTAATTGCACTGTGGTCTGAGAGACTGTTTGTTATTATTTCCATTATTTTGCATTTGCTGAGGAGTGTTTCACTTCCAATTATGTGATCAATTTTAGAATAAGTGCGATGAAGTGCTGAGAAGAATATATTCTGTGAATTTGGGTGGAGAGTTCTCTAGATGTCTATTAGGTCTGCTTTGTCGAGAACTGAGTTCAAGTCCTTAATATCCTTGTTAATTTTCTGTCTCGTTGATCTGTCTAATGATGGGTCATTTATAGTTGCCTTTGCTTTAAGTCTGTTTCAATAGTTAGTAAATATGTTTCTAGAGTTTTTCCAATTAAAAAAAAATTGACCTGCACCTTGCTTTGGATTGTACTAAAATCTGATTTCAACACAAACATAATCTTCTGAATTACTTTGGTTTTTCAGCTGAAGCCTTGGGGAGCACTGAAGCCAAGGCGGTACCATACCAAAAATTTGAAACACGTGAATGAGCTGAATGTGGAAGGACTACTGGAAAACATTCCTTTCAGAAGCCCCTCATTACATGGAATCCCAAGGCTCGAAAACATCTTTCAAGCGGGCAATCGAATTAAGTTTGTTATTAAGAGGTAAGATGATAATCTGCAGAAACAAATCCATTGTCTTCCCTAAGGAAAGATTAATTTGACCAAGATGGGCCTTTTGTTCCCCTCTCATCATGACTTCTTTATATTAAAATTAACATTTAGATTCATTTATTGAACAAACATTTATTTAGTATAAGCATCAGATGTGCAAAATTGGTTCTAGCAAGTACTCTGTCCTTGGGAGGCTTAATACTCACAAAAATGCAATGAAGAGTTATTGAGCATTTTTGGGGAGAAGGCAAGGATGGCACATCCAGATCAGTCACTTGTGCATCCAGAAAGGAGGCAGTGTGTTTCAGATATGAGTAAAGGCAGAGAAGAGTCAAATATGCTCACATATTCACATACATTGCCCATTCTGTGTGGAGTGAGGAGTGCCATGTGGGCATGGTGGGATTGCTTAGATAGACTTTTGTGGCCAAATGGAGGAAGGCCTTGGCTCCTACAAAAGCAGTGGCAGTCATTAAATTGTCTCATAGCAGTTTCCTCTTAAAATAATTTGAATCTGCCCTTTAGAAAAGTTATTCTGGCTTGATTTTGAAGGGTAACACATGAGTATTTTGAGTGTTGGGGGGTAGGAAGAGAAAGCGTCTCTCTACTCATGGAAGGAATGTTGAAGTGAGTAGAGTCTTGCTTACTGATTGAGGTTGTGTATCTGCGTATATTCTTTGGGACTGAGTTATAAGGGAGAGGAAAGTTTTAAGATGATACAGCA
>NW_026657293.1:0-5008 GCF_009828535.3 Hylobates moloch | reverse complement strand
CATTTATATATTTAATTTATAATTAAATGTATACATTTATATATTTAATTTATAATTAAATGTATACATTTATATATTTACTTTATAATTAAATGTATACATTTATATATTTATAATTAAATGTATATATTTATACATTTACTTTATAATTAAATGTATATATTTATACATTTACTTTATAATTAAATGTATATATTTATACATTTACTTTATAATTAAATGTATATATTTATATACATTTACTTTATAATTAAATGTATATATTTATATATACATTTAATTTATAATTAAATTTATATTTAATTTATAATTAAATTACGTATATTAGGGCTAGGTGCAGTGGCTCACGCCCATAATCCCAGCACTTTGGGAGGCTGAGGCGGGTGGATCACTTGAGGTCAGGAGTTCAAGACCAGCCTGGCCAACATGGCGAAACCCCGTCTCTACCAAACAATACAAAAATTAGCTGACCGTGGTGGCACGTGCCTGTAATCCCAGCTACTCCAGAGGGTGAGGCAGAAGAATGGCTTGAACCTGGGAGACAGAGGTTGCAGTGAACCAAGATCACACCACTGCACTTCAGCCTGGGTGACAGAGCAAGACTCCATCTCAAAAAATAAATAAATAGGCCGGGCACGGTGGCTTACGCCTGTAATCCCAGCACTTTGGGAGGCCAAGGTGGGCGGATCCCCTGAGGTCAGGAGTTCGAGACCAGCCTGGCCAACATGGTGAAACCCCATCTCTACTAAAAATACAAAAATTAGCTGGGCGTGGTGTCAGGCGCCTGTAATCCCAGTTACTCAGGAGGCCGAGGCAGGAGAATCGCTTGAACCTGGGAGGCAGAGGTTGCAGTGAGCCAAGATTGAGCCATTGCACTCCAGCCTGGGGGACAAGAGCGAGACTTCATCTCAAAAAAAAAAAGAAAAAAAGAAAGAAAAGAAAAAGAAACATAAAAATAAATAAATAAATAATAAAATAAAATCACATATATTAGAAAATCACATATAACCCTCCTTCTCCATAGGTAAACTTAATAATTTTTTGCTCCTAATTTTCTCATCTACATATATATTTTAACATAGCTGAAACCACACTGTAGATACAATTTTGTAGTCTGTTTTATTTACTATATTAAGCATGTTTAATATTACTATATGTCTATAATTTTAAGGGAAGAGCTTCATCAAGTAGTTATACCAGAATTTAACAAACTTTTCCCTTATTATTATTGTTTTTTAGACAGACTTTCGCTCTTGTTGCCCAGGCTGGAGTGCAATGGCGCAATCTCGGCTCACTGCAACCTCCAGCTCCTGGGTTCAAGCGATTCTCCTGCCTCAGCCTCCAGAGTAGCTGCGATTACAGGCGCCCACCACCACGCCCAGCTAATTTTGTACTTTTTTGGTGGAGATGGGGTTTCTGCATGTTGGTCAGGCTGGTCTCGAACTCCCAACCTCAGGTGATCCGCCCACCTCAGCCTCTCAAAGTGCTAGGATTACAGGCATGAGCCACCGCACCCAGCCAACTTTTCCCGTGTTGTTGAATATTTAGATATGTTGTTTTTGCTTGGTTTGCTTGTTTCACTACTATAAATAGTTGCCATGGAAACTATGCATACAACTTTTCCCTCTCTTTTAGTATTTCCTTAGGATAGATTCCCAGAAGTAGTACTACTGCATCAATGTGTAGAAATCCTTGGTGGCTCTTAACACACATTACCAAATTACTTTTCAAAAATTGTGCACCTCAATTGGGCACAGTGACTCACACCTGTAATCCTAGCCCTTTGGGAGGCAGAGGTGGGCAGATTGCTTGAGCCCAGGTGTTCGAGACCAGCCTGGGGCAACACAGTGAAACCCTGTCTCTACAAAAACATTAGCCAGACATCGTGGCAAGTGCCTGTAGTCCCAGCTACTCAGGAGGCTGAGGCGGGAGGATGGCTTGAGCCCAGGAAGTGGAGGTTGTAGTGAGCCATGATGGCACCACTGCACTCCAGCCTGGGTGACAGAGTGAGACCCTGTCTCAAAAAAAAAAAAGGCACCTAGAAATGTTTGAAAGTGCCACTTTCACCAAATCTTTGCAAGCAGTGGGAAGTATTTTTTAAAATAATTTTATAGTTCAGTAGTTTAAAAACCATTCCGTGGGGCCAGGCACGGTGGCTCATGCCTATAATCTCAGCACTTCAGGAGGACAAGGCGGGCGGATCACTTGAGGTCAGGAGTTCAAGACCAACTTGGCCAACATGGTGAAACCCCATATCTACTAAAAAATACAAAAATTAGCCAGGCGTGGTGGCGAGCTCCTGTAATCCCAGCTACTCAGGAGGCTGAGGCAGGAGAATTGCTTGAACCCAGGAGGCAGAGGTTGCAGGGAGCCGAGATCAAGCCATCACACTCCAGCCTGGGTGGCAAGAGCAAGACTGTCTAAAAAAAAAACCATTCCATGTATTTTAATGTATTTTTTTTTTTTACCACTTTTGAGAGTTAAATAGCTATTTTTCCTGTGTGTGTGTGTGTGTGTGTGTGTATGTGTGTGTGTGTGTTCTCATAGTGAATTGTCTAAACAAGTCCATGCAGTTAGGATCTTAGTATTTTTCTTATCAATCTAGGTGAGTGTTTTCATTAAATACTGATACTGATAGGGACAATTTTGTCAGATTTGTTGCAAATATTTTCCTTTCCCTATAATTTGTTCCTTTTCTTTTTCTTTCTTTCTTTTTTTTTTTGATAGAGTTTCACTCTTGTCACCCAGGCTGGAGTGCAGTGATGATCTCTGCTCGCTGCAACTTCGCCTCCCTGGTTCAAGTGATTCTCCTGCCTCAGCCTCCCAAGCAGCTGGGACTACAGGCGCCCACCACCATGCCCAGCTAATTTTTTGTATTTTTAGTAGAGACGGGGTTTCGTCATGTTGGGCAGGCTGGTCTCGAACTCCTGATCTCAGGTGATCCGCCTGCCTCGGCCTCTCAAAGTGCTGGGATTACAGGTGTGAGCCACTGCACTCGGCCTGTTGTTTTTCGTTATCCTCTCCTTTTAAAATGATAAAAAAAACAGACTGGGCATGGTGGCTCACACCTGTAATCCCAGCACTTTGGGAGGCCGAGGCGGGCAGATCACGAGGTCAAGAGATCAAGACCATCCTGGCCAACATGGCAAAACCCCGTCTCTACTAAAAATACAAAAAATTAGCTGGGCGTGGTGGTGGGTGCCTGTAGTCCCAGCTACTCGGGAGGCTGAGGCAGGGAGGCAGAGGTTACAGTGAGCTGAGATCGCGCAACTGCACTCCAGCCTGGTGACAGAGTAAGACTCCGTCTCAAACAAACAAACAAACAAACAAACTAGTGGGTTTGGAGGCTGACCTGGGAAGACTGCTTGAGCCCAGGAGTTGAAGGTTACAATGAGCCAAGATCGCGGCACTGTACTCCAGCCTGGGGAACAGAGTCAGATCCTGTCTCAAAAAAAAAAAAAAAAAAAAAACAGCTGGTGGGAAACAGGCAGAAAAACCAAGGGTGCACCTGCGCACAGAGTCTCTGACAAGCCTTTCCACGCACCCGGCGTCACTGGGCTGCACCCAAGCAGGGGTGTCTGCCTGGCTCGGGAGGGGTTCACGATGCCGATCAATAAATAAATTAAAAACTCATTTTATAGTTCAGTAGTTTAAAAATCATTCCATGGGGCCGGGCACGGTGGCTCACGCCTGTAATCCCAGCACTCTGGAAGGCCGAGGGGGGTGGATCACAAGGTCAGGAGCTGGAGAGCAGCTCCTGAAACCCTGTCTCTACTAAAAATAGAAAATTAGCCAGGCGTGGTGGCGCATGCCTGTAATCCCAGCTACTCGGGAGGCTGAGGCAGCAGGATGGCCTAGAACCCAGGAGGCGGAGGTTGGAACGAGCTGATATCGTGCCACTGCACTCCAGCCTGGGCAACCAAGCAAGACTCTGTCTCAAAAAAAAAAAAAAGTATTAAAAATAAAGCTAGAATTAATGAAGATCTGAAGGATGCCTTGCTTCATCAATTTCAGAAAGAAATAGAAGACCTGAAAAAGAAGCTCACAGAAGGGGAAGAAATATCAGGCTGTGACGTCAGTGGGTCAGATGGAGACGACAATGAAGAGGGTAAGATTGGAGAAGATGAAGAGAAAAGGAAAAGGGGGGAAAAATAAAGTCTCCCCAGAGAAGATGGTTGAAACGCTGGTGACAGCGGTTGCGGAGAGAAAGGCACTTGAGACAAAGCTTGACGTGTAAGAAGAAACAAGGCTGCAGCTAAATTCGAGAAACAGGAAAAAAGATCTTAAAACCCAACAAGAGCATCAGTCTTTGCCAGAAAAATTCTCTGCCCTGGAGAAGAAGGTGATTGGTGGTGGTGTTGATTTGTTGGCCAAAGCCAAGGAACAAGAGAAACTTCTTGAAAAATCTCGTATGGAACTGGAAGAAAGGAGGAAAACAGCAGAGCAACTTTGCAGAGAACTTGAGGGAAAGTGGTGAGAATGCTTGGAAACTGAAGGAAAATATACCAGTTTGCAAGAGGAACCACAGGGGAAGACCGAGATCTTAAAAAAAGTTTGGGCCGGATGCGGTGGCTCACACCTGTAATCCCAGCACTGTGGGAGGCCGAGGCAGGAGGATCTTGAGGTCAAGAGCTCGAGACCAGCCTGGCCAACATGGTGAAACCCCGTCTCTACCAAAAAAGAAGGCTTGGTAGAGTTACTGGTTTATAGTGTGTTCTTTAAGAATTCTTATGTTACACATACCAATAGTTAGGGTGTTAAAATAGAATCGTATTCTCTATTTGTGTTTAGATTATTGTAAAGTGGAAGTGTAATAAGGCGAGGAGGTCACATCACACACTTGCCCCATGAATGGAATCCATTCCATATGCTATTTCATTCACTTTCTGGAGAAAGAGGAATTTTTTTGCAGCAAAAATTTAAGGTGACTTTGTGGTAGGGGGTGGTGCTACTTCATCCATAACGTATTTTTAAAACCATGATTATGGTTTGGGTTTTTTTTTTTTTT
>NW_026657292.1:0-5010 GCF_009828535.3 Hylobates moloch | reverse complement strand
TTGTGCACACAGTGTGCCCAAGGCCACCCCTCAGTTGCCTGAATCCAGCACCTACTAAAATTCAGATGTCCAGCAGTTCAAGACCATGGGCCTAGACCAAGATTTTGCAGAAGGAAACACAAATTAGAAATGAGAGGCTCTATTCTCCCATTTGAAAATGAAAAAAGAGATTTTTTTCTTTTCCCTTTTCTTACACAATTTGTTTCTTAAACAATTTAGAAAACTTTTATTATTAATTTTTTGAGACAGAATCTTACTATTTTTTTTTTTTTTTTTTTTGAGACGGAGTCTCGCTCTCTCACCCAGGCTGGAGTGCAGTGGTGCGATCTCGGCTCACTGCAAGCTCCACCTCCCGGGTTCACACCATACTCCTGCCTCAGCCTCTCCGAGTAGCTGGGACTACAGGCGCCCGCCATCAGTCCCGGCTAATTTTTTGTATTTTTAGTAGAGATGGGGTTTCACCGTGGTCTCGATCTCCTGACCTCGTGATCCACCCACCTCGGCCTCCCAAAGTGCTGGGATTACAAGCGTGAGCCA
The DNA here is from genome assembly GCF_009828535.3 of Hylobates moloch. Taxonomy (NCBI): domain Eukaryota; kingdom Metazoa; phylum Chordata; class Mammalia; order Primates; family Hylobatidae; genus Hylobates; species Hylobates moloch. The sequence continues at coordinate 4,473 of NW_026657292.1, read as the reverse complement.
CTGCGCCCGGCCAGAATCTTACTCTTTTATGTAGCCAGAAGTGCAATGGCATAATCATAGCTCACTGCAACCTTAGCCTCTTGCGTTTGAGCAGTTCTCCTGCCTCAACCTCTCAATTACCTAGGACTATAGGCATGCACCACCATGCCTGGCTAACTTTATTTTTATTTTTATTTTTTTTGAGACAGAGTCTTGCTCTGCGGGCCAGGCTGCAATGTAGTGGCATGATCTTGGCTCACTGCAACCTCTGCTTCCCAGGTTCAAGCAATCCTCCTGCCTCAACCTTTTGAGTAGCTGGGATTACAGGCGCACACCACCATTCATTTATTGCATTTGAGAATGCAACAAAGAAAGGGGGAACTTATAATTTTACTGCAAGCCTGAGTTAGGCTGGGAAACAGGGTGGTTGACTAGAGATCCTGCTTGCCATACATTAGAAAAACACAGGGGAAACCCAGTCCTCCTCTGGAGTGTTAAAATAATTAAAGAGCAGAAAATTAGACTAAAGTGGCTCTAGTGCCCTGTGTTCATAGTTTAAAAAAGAAAATCTGGCCGGATGCGGTGGCTCACACCTGTAATCCCAGCACTTTGGGAGGCTGAGGTGTGTGGATCATGACGTCAGGAGTTCAAGACCAGCCTGGCCAAGATGGTGAAACCTTGTCTCTACTAAAAATACAAAAATGAGAGCGTGCCTCTAATCCCAGCTACTCGGGAGGCTGAGGTGGGAGAATCACTTGAACCTGGGGGGAAGAGGTTGCAGTGAGCCAAGATCATGCCACTGCACTCTAGCCTGGGTGACAGACCGAGATCCCATCTCAAAAAAAAAAAAAAAAATCGAAAACCTAACCCAGATACCTTTCCTATAAATCACTACCTTAGCATGAAACTAAATGCAGGCTTAACAAATTATAAACCTCCAATTAACCTCTGATTACATAACCAGGAAATTTCCATCTGGATAGTTCAAATAAGGCGACTACATAAGTGTAACCAATTCTTGAACTTGGGTTGCTTTCTCATGCACCTTATAAAAGCCTTTCTTTCATGCCCCTAGGGTGGACCACTAGGGAATTCCTAACTTCTGAGGGAACACCTATCAAACATCAGGAAGCCATTAGGAGATTATAATTGGTTGTACAGAAACCTAAAGAGGTGGCAGTCTTACACTGCCAGGGTCATCAGACAGGAAAGGAAAGGGAAATAGAAAGGAATTGCCAAGCAGATATTGAAGTCAAAAGAGCTGCAAGGTGGGACCCTCCATTGGAAATGCTTATAGAAGGACCCCTAGTATGGGGTAATCCCCTCCGGGAAACCAAGCCCCAGTACTAAGCAGGAAAAATAGAATAGGGAACCTCACAAGGACATACTTTTCTCCCCTCCAGATGGCTAGCCACCAAAGAAAGAAAAATACTTTTGCCTGCAGCTAACCAATAGAAATTACTTAAAACCCTTCACCAAACTTTCCACTTAGGCATTGATAGCACCCATCAGATGGCCAAATGATTATTTACCGGACCAGGCCTTTTCAAAACTATCAAGCCGTTAGTCAGGGCCTGTGAAGTGTGCCAAAGAAATAATCCCCTGTACTGCAGGTCATACATTTCAATCCCTGTGTCTTTAACCTCCTTGTTAAGTTTGTCTCTTCCAGAATTGAATCTGTAAAACTACAAACCATTCTTCAAATGGAGCCCTAGATGCAGCCCATGACTAAGATCTACTGTAGACCCCTGGACTGGCCTGCTAGCCCATGCTCTGAAGTTAATGACATCGAAGGCACCACTCCCAAGGAAATCTCAACTGCACAACCCCTACTATGCCCCACTTCATCAGGAAGCAATTAGAGTGGTCGTCAGCCAACCTCCCCAGCAGCACTTGGGTTTTCCTGTTGAGAGGGGGGACTGAGAGACAGGACTAGCTGGATTTCCTAGGCTGACTAAAAATCCCTAAGCCTAGCTGAGAAGGTGACTGCATCCACCTTTAAACACAGGGCTTGCAACTTAGCTCACACCCGACCAATCAGAGAGCTCACTAAAATGCTAATTAGGCAAAAACAGGAGGTAAAGAAACAGCCAATCATCTATCACCTGAGAACACAGCAGGAGGAAGAATGATCAGGATATAAATGCAGGCATTCTAGCCAGCAACAGCTACCCTCTTTTGGTCCCCTCCCTTTGTATGGGAGCTCTGTTTTCACTCTATTTCACTCTATTAAATCTTGCAACTGCACTCTTCTGGTCCATGTTTATTTTGGCTCGAGCTGAGCTTTTGCTTGCTGTCCACCACTGCTGTTTGCCATCATCACATACCTGCCACTGACTTCCATCCCTCCAGATCCGGCAAGGTGTCCACTGTGCTCCTGATCCAGCGAGGCGCCCATTGTCACTCCCGATCAGGCTAAAGGCTTGCCATTGTTCCTACATGGCTAAGTGCCTGGGTTCATCCTAATCGAGCCGAACACTAGTCACTGGGTTCCACGGTTCTCTTCCATGACCCATGGCTTCTAATAGAGCTATAACACTCACTGCGCGGACCAAGATTCCATTCCTTGGAATCTGTGAGGCCAAAAACCCCAGGTCAGAGAACACAAGGCTTGTCATCACCTTGGAAGTGGCCAGCTGCCATTTTGGAAGCAGCCTGCCACCATCTTGGGAGCTCTGGGAGCAAGGACCCCTGGTAACAGCACCTTAACTATGTGTCCCCAAGGACCTACAGATCACAGGGCAACAGGGACTGTAAGGGAGCTGTCTGGATTTCCCAAGGTGGAGGAGGCAAAAGAGGAGATGGATCCCAAGCTCCTGCACCAGCACCAGCAAGAGACAAAGGCCCACCAAACGCCGGAAGCCACGCCCTCCTCTCCTCTCAAACTATGTGCCTGATTGGGTGGTTCCCACACCAGCACCACCAATTGAATAAAACACCAGGAACTGCCCTACCCCCGCCCCTACCCCCTCTCACCCTGAGCGTTAGTGCATTTTTGTTTGTTTCTTTAAGTTTGGGGATACATGTGCAGAACGTACAGGTTTGTTACGTAAGTTTACATGAGCCATGGTGGTTTTCTGCACCTATCAACCTGCCATCTAGGTTTTAAGCCCCACATGCCTTAGGTATTTGTCCTAATGCTCTCCCACTCCTTGACCCCAACCCCCTAACAGGCCCCGGTGTGTGATGTTCCTTCCTGGTGTCCATGTGTTCTCATTGTTCAACTCCCACATATGAATGAGAACATGTGGTGTTTGGTTTCCTGTTCCTGTGTTAGTTTGCTGAGGATAATGGTTTCCAGCTTCACTCACGTCCCTGCAAAGGACATGAACTCATTCTTTTTTATGGCTTCATAGTATTGCATGGTGTATATGTGCCACATTTTCTTTTTCCAGTCTATCATTGATGGGCATTTGGGTTGGTTCCAAGTATTTGCTATTGTAAACAGTGCTGCAATAAACATACATGTGCATGTGTCTTTATAGCAGAATGATTTATATTCCTTTGGGTACATATCAAGTAATGGGATTTTTGGGTCAAATGGTATTTCTGGTTGTAGATCCTTGAGGAATCACCACACTGTCTTCCACAATGGTTGAACTAATTTACACTCCCTCCAGCAGCGTAAAAGCATTTCTATTTCTCCACAGCCTCACCAGCATCTGTTGTTTCCTGACTTTTTAATAATTGCCATTCCAATTGGCATGAGATTGTATCTCCTTGTGGTTTTGATTCGCCTTTCTCTAATAACCAGTGATGATGAGATTTTTAAAAATATTTTTGGCCACTTAAATGTCTTCTTCTTCTCCTTCTTCTCCTTCCTCTTCTTCTTCTTCTTTGAGACAAAGCCTTGCTCTGTCACCCAGGCTGGAGTGCAGTGGCAGGATCTTGGCTCACTGCAACATCTGCTTCCTGGGTTCAAGTGATTCTCCTGCCTCAGTCTCCTGAGAAACTGGGATTACAGGCACCTGCCAATATGCCTGGCTAATTTTTTGTGTTTTCAGTAGAGACGGGATTTCACCATGTTGGCCAGGCTGGTCTCAAACTCCTGACCCCATGATCCACCAGCCTCCACATCCCAAAGTGCTGGGATTACAGGTGTGAGCCACCGCACTCAGCCAAATGTCTTCTTTTGAGAAGAGTCCATTCATATCCTTTGCCCACTTTTTGATGGGTTTGTTTTTCTTGTGAATTTGTTTAAATTCCTTCTAGATTCCAGATGTTAGATCTTTGTCAGATGGATAGATTGCAAAAATTTTCTCATTCTGTAGGTTGCCTGTTCAATCAAATAATAGCTTCTTTTGCTGCACAGAAGCGCTTTAGTTAGATCTCATTTGTCAATTTTGGCTTCTGTTTCAATTACTTTTGGTATTTTAGTCATAAAGTCTTTGCTCATGCCTATATCCTGAATGGTATTGCCTAGGTTTTCTTCTAGGGTTTTTATTGTTTGGGGTTTTACATTTAAGACTTTAATCCATCTTGAGATAATGTTTA
>NW_026657291.1:348-5011 GCF_009828535.3 Hylobates moloch | reverse complement strand
GGCCCTAGAATCAGCCAATTCTCTGAGGCGTCCTGATTCCTTTTTGTTGGGGAATGATTTGAGAACAAAATATACTACTACATGATACTACGTTCTGACAAGGAAGAACACAGCCATAAGAATAAAGCCATGGCCAGGCATAGTGGCTCCTGTAATCCTAACCCTTTGGGAGGTGGAGGCGGGAGGATTACTTGGGGCCAGGAGTTCAAGACCAACCCGGCCCACATAGTGAGCCCTCGTCTCTATTAAGAAAAAAAAAAAGAAGGAAGGAAAGCCATGTTTGGATGAGTTTAGTCTTCTGATTATTTTTGCTAAGTTTTAAATTATTATTATTATTTTTTGGGACAGAGTCTCGTTCTGTTGCCCAGGCTGGGGTGCAAAGGTGCAGCCTCAGCTCACTTCATCCTCCGCCTGCCGGGTTCAAGCGATTCTCCTGCTTCAGCTTCTTGAGTAGCTGGGATTACAGATTCCTGCCATCACGCCCTGCTAATTTTTGTATTTTTATTAGGGACGGGGCTTGTCAATGTTGGTCAGGCTGGTCTCAAACTCCCGACTTCAGGTGATCCGGCCACCTTGGCCTCCCAAAGTGCTGGGATTACAGGGGTATATTTTATATTTATAATATATTTAAAAATTAAGGGCCAGGCTCAGTGTCTCACGCCTGTAATCCCAGCACTTTGGGAGGCCAAAGTGGGTGGATCACCTGAGCTGGGGAATTTGAAACGCACAAGAGCAAAACTTCGTCTCAAATATATATATATATATATATAAAATACTTTATGGGCAGGCGTTGTGGCTCACACCTGTAATCCCAGCATGTTGGGAGGCCGAGGCGGGCAGATCACCTGAGGTCAGGAGTTCGAGACCAGCCTGGCCAATATCGCGAAACCCAGTCTCTACCAAAAACACAAAAAATTAGCCGGGTGTGGTCCTTTGCACCTGTAATCCCAGCTGCTCGGAGGCTGAGGCAGGAAAATCGCTTGAACCAGGGAGGTAGAGGTTGCAGTGAGCCGAGATCACACCATTGCACTCCAGCCTGGGCAGCAAGAGCAAAGCTCCGCCTCAATAACAAAACAAAACAAAACAAAACAAAAACATATATATATACACACATCGCATGTAATATCTACTTTTAAATATAAACATAAATATTATAAAGCTTTTATTGCAATTGTTCATTTTAGAAACTTCAGAAAATACAAATTAGTAAGAAGAAAATACGTCTGTAATACCACTTTTAAGAACTATTTTAAAAACCTCTAGGTTTTTTTTGACATACAATTTACATACCAAGACTTTTTAAAAAAAATAATTCATAATGGTGACTTTTTTATCGCACTGTATAGGATAAAGTTTGTTAAAATGTCTAAGATATTTTGTAATATATGAAAATTTCAGCTAAACTTGTGCTATAGCATCACATAGTTTCAATATATTATTGAAAATTATTCCATAAACAATGGTTTGGTATATAGTTTTAACAATTCAAGGCTGGGCACAGTGGCTCACACCTGTAATCCCACCACTTTGGAAGGCCGAGGCAGGCAGATCACCTGAGGTCAGGACTTCAAGACCAGGCTGGCCAACATGGTGAAACCCTGTCTCTGCTAAAAATACAAAAATTACCCGAGCATGGTGGCAGGCGCCTGTGATCCCAGCTACTCAGGAGGCTGAGGCAGGAGAATCACTTGAACCTAGGAGGCAGAGGTTGCAGTGAGCCGAGATCTTGCCACTGCACTCCAGCCTAGGCGACAGAATGAGACTCCATCTCAAACAAAATAAATAAATAAAGTAATTCAGCAGGGTGAGGTGGCTCATGCCTGTAACCCCAGCACTTTGGGAGGCTGCGGTGGGACTGTTGCTTTTCCTAGGAGTTCATGACCAGCCTGTCTAACATAGAGACACCATGTCTCAGAAAAAGAAATAATAATTAATTTAAAAAAAGAGAATTCATGGATGATTCTGTATTTAAAAATATATTCCTGCATCATTTGTTCATGGTAACCAGGAAATTGCAATGCATAAATACATGTTGTCATTTCCAAAGCGGCTGTCTTCCAGAATTGGTACTGATTCTAGTAGTTTTCATTCTGATGTTAAATATAAAATTAATAGAAATGTCTTGTACCTAATAGCTTTTTTCCCCACAACTCCACAACCCCCTCACTCTAGAGGCCTTAGTAGTCTAATTTAATCAGCTTAGTCTGAAATATAATACTACCTTGGCATCTCGTTGGCCTAGTATTTCTTACTCTTTTATGGAATGAACTGTGCAATTGTTTTGTGTGGCTAAAAGGTATTCTAGGCCGGGTATAGTGGCTCACACCTGTAATCCCAGCACTTTGGGATGCCGAGGTGGGCGAAACACCTGAGGTCGGGAGTTCGAGACCAGCCTGGCCAACATGGTGAAAACTCATCTCTACTAAAAATACAAAATTTAGCCAGGTGAGGTGGTGTGCGCCTGTCATCGCAGATACTCAGGAGGCAGAGGCACGACAATTGCTTGAACCCAGGAGGCAGAGGTTGCAGTGAGCTAAGATTGCACCACTGTACTCCAGTCTGGGCAACAGAGTGAGACCCTGTCTCAAAAAATAAAAAACAAACTAAATGAATAAAAAATAAAAGGCATTCTAATTAAGTTGTTGCTTTTTTTTTTTTTTTAATTCCAGAGCGAACTGATCTACTGGCCCTTGGTACAAGTGAGTTCCGCCTACTCAGTAACATGAACTCAGGGCTTTGGTTTCCATGTGGCTCTAAGGGACTCTCTCTCTCTGTTCCAGCTGACCAACTTCAGCCTTGTTCCTGTTCAATGGAGAACAGCTTACACTGGAGTCTGTGGTTTTCTCTGGGCCACCTTCATCTGTTTTTCCCAGCAGAGTGGTGATGGCACATTCAAGTCAGCTTTCACCATTTTATATACAAAGGGGACCAGGGCCATAGAAGGGTCTCCGGAGAAATAAGAAGTCAAGGACTCTCTTAAAGGGACCACATTTTTGACCTAAAATGCACAGAATTGCCTGCAGACAAAATATTTGATGTGCCAATTATGCACTTCGTTTTGAGGAATTACTATGATTTATAGACCCACTTTTTAAAAAATTATCAATGATTATTTTTGAATTGTGATCAGACATTTTTTCCTGATCTAGTCTGAAATATTACTTCTCTAATATTTTGGTTAATATGAATAACAGTGGCAAAACGGCATTTTAGACTTATTAATATTTCTAATATTTTAATGCAAGTGTCAGGAAACTTGGTTTTGATTGTTTATATTTCCATTCTAAAATCTCAGGTTATCTCCTGAACACATTTGGGCACATGAAGTTTTATACCAAAAAATAGTTCTTAGAGTGAATTTTAATTTCCATAGAACTCAATCGAAATGAAGGTTTAATAACCAGATTTCTTTCCCCAAAACATACATAATTTGTTATTTTGATACTAAAATTTAGTAAATACGGTTTTTTTGGTTTTTTTTTTTTGAGATGGAATTTGGCTCTGTCGCCCAGGCTGGAGTGCAGTGGTGGAATCTCGGCTCACTGCAAGCTCCGCCTCCAGGGTTCACGCCACTCTCCTGCCTCAGCCTCCTGAGTAGCTGGGACTACAGGCATCTGCCACCATGTCCGGCTAACTTTTTGGATTTTTAGTAGAGACGGGGTTTCACTGTGTTAGCCAGGATGGTCTCGATCTTCTGACCTCGTGATCCGCCCACCTCAGCCTCCCAAAGTGTTGGGATTACAGGTGTGAGCCATCGCGCCCGGCCTAATTCTTGCATTTTTAGCAGAGAGGAGGTTTCACCATGTTGGCCAGAATGGTCTCAATCTCCTGACCACGTAATCCACCCGCCTCGGCCTCCCAAAGTGCTGGGATTACAGGCGAGAGACACTGCAACCGACTTTTTCTCTTTTCTTTTCTTTTTTTTTTTTGAGACAGAGACTCACACTGTCACCCAGGCTGGAGTGCAGTGGCATGATTTCGGATCACAGCAACCTACTCCTAGGTTCAAACAATTATCCTGCCTCATCATTCGGACTACCTGGGATTACAGGTGCGTGCAACCATGCCCGGCTCATTTTTGTATTTCAGTAGAGATGGCGTATCGCCATGTTGGCCAGGCTGGTCTCAAACTCCTGGCCTCAACTGATCCATTCTCATTGGCCTTCCAAAGTGCTGGGATTATAGGCGTGAGCCACCACACCTAGCTCAGTAAGTACGTTTTTTATTATCAAAAAAGAGTAGTGTAAGATTGGCGTATTCTGTGTGGAATGTATTTTATTGATGTCTACTATTTTTATAATTTCTGAGTGAAGTACTTTTGAATGGATGCTTTTTAGTTTGGGGCAGACTCAGTTGACTAAAGCACTTAGGTGCTTTAAGGTGCCAGAAGACACTCGGGAGGTGACTTGAGGCTCAGAGAGTCATCAACTCGGAGAAGGTGGAAGAGGTAACAAAAACACTCGGGAGGTGTCTTGACTCTCGGAAAATAATCAGATTGAGAAGATGGTCCAGGTCCCAGGCGACAGTGGATGGGATGCGGCTGTGGTCTGAAAATATCATCAACTGGAGAAGGTGGAATAGGTACCAAAAGACACTCGAGAGGTATCTTGAGGCTCAGAGAATCATCCACTGGAGAAGGTGGAAGAGGTACAAAAAAAGAGTC
>NW_026657291.1:0-338 GCF_009828535.3 Hylobates moloch | reverse complement strand
GAGGGTGGAAGAGGTACCAGAAGACACTCGGGAGGTGTCTTGAGGCTCACAAAATCTTCAGCTGGAGGAAATGGTACAGGTCCCAGGGGACACTCGACTTGAAGTTTATGTCTTCTCAGAAAATCATCCGTTGTAGATCATCCTTGTCGACACTGTAGTCGAGAAAGATTCAGAGGTCTCAGACGACCTTTAGCTGATGGAGGTGGTTGACCTCCCAGATGACACTGAGTTGGAGGAGGTGCCTGGCGGCCCTTCCTTTTTCTTAAAGTTTCAGCTGTGAGGTAGGGCCAGTAGGGCAATCCTGAGGAATGATGATGCTCCACTGCAGCCATTCTGAC
>NW_026657290.1:3961-5012 GCF_009828535.3 Hylobates moloch | reverse complement strand
TTTCACTGGAAAAGTGAGGAGCAAGAAAGAGCCGTATGTTGAAAACGGATTTTTTTTTGTTTTAAGATGAGAGCTACTTGAGTATGTTTACATGCTAGTAAAGGAGGCCTGGAAAGAGTCAATGGAGCTGGAGCATTCACAGTCAGCAAATGGAAATGGAAATGGAAATGGGGCTCTTCAGACCGGGAGAGGCAGGGACTGGCAGCTGTGAGGCAGGCCCTAAATGAGAGGGCATCGCAGAAGGTATTGCAGATATTCTCCACTTTACTCCAACCTCTTACCTTATTACCTGTGCTTTCATCTAAACAGGTGATACACTTTCCTGCCTAAAAAGGAAAAAAAAAAAAAAAAAGGCTTTTCTAAGCTTATCGCCTGAGCCAGAACATCAAAAGGAAAAGATGTAGCTACAAAACAACTCCAAAAGTGTATGTGGAGGAGGTTGATGTCATAGTTAAAAGGAGAGCTTCAAAGGGAAATGGATCTCGTTTAGCACCATGTGTCTGTGACTGACCAATTACTACATATATATGTGTATATACACATGTGTACATATACACACATGTATATCGATACACACATATGGATACATACATGTATATCGATACACACATATGTATATATGTGTGTATCTATATACATATATATACATACACACGTATATATACACACATATAGGTCTGTGTATATATACATATATGTATATATGTGTATATATACATGTATATATACATATATGTATATATGTGTATATATACATGTATATATATATATACACACACACACACACACACACAATGTTTCTTGTTGTTGTTCTACCTGTGGACTAAATTGATTTGAAGAGTTTATAATGCCCAGAACACATATGTTTTAGAATTTAACTTTCTGTAGAGTTCAATATCTACATGCCTACTAAAACTAATAGGCTATATATATAGAGAGAGACAGAGAGAGAATATATATAATATATACATAATTTTTATAAATTGCTGAGTCTCCTCAATGAGTATATGTTAATTTTATAATTGGAAAATAAGATATATATATATATATA
>NW_026657290.1:0-3861 GCF_009828535.3 Hylobates moloch | reverse complement strand
ATATAGAGAGAGAGAGAGAGAGAGAGAGAGAATATATGTATATATTCTCTAGAGGGACATATATTCTTTCTCTCTAGAGACCCCTGACCAATACACCATACAATTAATGTTAGATAAGAAAAAAATAAATGTGAGATAGAAAAATGGGCAGAGGCCAAAATAAGAACTATGATGGCCAGTGGATTTAGGAAAAATTATCTCTGACATTCATAAGCATGAATAAATCTTCATAAAAATATCCATGAGAATTTCTATGACATTGAAAAGGTTTTAAGAAACAGTAATGCTTAGACTTGACAACGATTTGGGGGAAATTAATACACTCACACATTCACTTTTTGTTGGACCATAAATTAATGTAATATATCTGAATTGATATAATATATCTGAAAAGAAATCTAATATGATTTCTCAGTCTTTAATTCAGACCCTTTGACCCAAAAATTCCACTTCTAGGATTTTATCCTAAGGAAAAAATCATTCCCTAACCACACAATTGCACACAGATGTTGGAAAAATGTTGTTTATCATAATTCGTGATAGAGTAAAAAGACAATCAACTTAATATCCTTCAATGGAGGATTGTTTAAACTAACCATAGTATATCCCTATTATAGAATACTGTATAGCTATTACAAATGATGATGTCATACATCTATGGAAATGTTTATGATATATTGAAATGTAACAAAAACAAGTTATCAAATGCTTTTTTCATATGTATATCATATGAGCTGATTTTTCTAAAAGTAAAAGCACAGTTGTGAGTGTGTTTATGTATATTTTTTAAAAGTTTGCAAGACCAGAACATTAATGGAGGATGGATCTAGGTGATGAGACTGTAAATTATCTTTATTTTTTTTTTTTATAAATTGCTGAGTCTCCTTAATGAGTATATGTTAATTTTATAACTGGAAAATAAGATATTTGAAAAAAGTCAACTCTATTGTTAATTGTCTGATTATTTCATCTGCATTGCAACAAAAATAGATTGACTTTGTTTCTAATGGAGGTGATGTGGGATATTTGTTGTTGTTGTTATTTTATCTATGGACTCAATTGATTCAAATAGTTTATAATGTGAAGAATACATATGTTTTAGAATTTGACTTTCTGTAGAATTCGATACCTACTAAAATTAGTCTTACAGTTTTAATTCTCTTTTTATCTCCCCCCACCCACTCTCTCTTTCACTCTCAAACACACACACACACACACACACACACACACACACACACACACACAACACATGGCATTTCTGAAAAACACGTAGGGTGTGATTTGTGCCATTTCATAGAGATTTGGAAATGTCATTAACACATAAATCATTAAGTTGTGGATAGTGCTTAAGTTACTTCCTAGTTTTTATAATGTATCTCTTTCTAAAAACTCTTTGTTGAATTGGAATCTACCACACACTTTGAGTTGACTGAAATTGACTCCTTTTCATGAAAGGCTACATGCAGTCAACAAACTGCTTTATTTGTTTTTTAAACAAAAGTTTACCTGCAGTTTCCCACAAATGAACAGTACAGCTTATGAACATCTGGGGGATGTAGGCTAGATGAAGAACTAGACTAGTTCTATTTGGAGACTTATTCTATGGACAACTATTTACTCTGGAAACTGTGATTCTTTCACTAATTCACTGTGTGATCCTGAGTAAATTATATCTCTTCCTGGGGCCTCAGTTTTCCTGTTTTTAAAATTATATTTTAAATTGAGAAATAATCGTTTATATTTATGAGGGACAATGTGATGTTCCAATACATGTATAGATTGTGGAATGATCCAATCAGGCTAATGAGCATATTCATCACCTCAAGTATTTATCATTTTCTTGTGGTAACAACTTTTACAATTCTATCTTTTAGCTATTTTGAAATACATAATACATTATTAACTATAGTCACAATGATGTACAATAAATAAACAGAACTTATTCTTCCTATGCAAATAAAACTTTGTACCCATTGACCAACTTCTTTCTTTTCCCTGTCCAATACCCTGACCCAGCTTCTGGTAAATATAATTCCCCTCTCTACTTTCATGGAATCAACTGTTTTAGATTCCACATGTAAGTGAGATCATACAGCATTTGCATTCTGTGCCTGGCTTATTTCATTTAACATAATGTTCTCTACATTTATCTATTTTGCTGCAAATGACACAATTTCCTGTGTTTTTTAAAGCTGAACAGTATTTCTTGTGAATGTACACCACATTTTTAAACAATTGATTCATCTGTTGATGGGCAATTAGGTTGTTTCCGTATCTTGGCTATTGTGAATAGGGCTGGAATAAACATGGGAGAGCAGACATGTCTCTTCAACATACTGATTTCAATTCTTTTGGGTATATACCCAGAAGTGAGATTGCTAGATCATATGGTAGTTCTATTTTTAGTTTTTCGAGGAATTTCCATACTGTTTTCCAAAATGGTTATACTAATTTACATTCCCACCAGTAGTGTATGAGGGTTCCCTTTTGTCCACATCCTCACCCACACTTCTTATATTTCTTACCCTTTTAATAAAAATCAACTCAAGATGGATTAAAGACTTAAACATAAGACATGCAACTTTAAAACTACTGGAAGAAAACATAGGGGAAAACTCCAAGATATTGGCCCTGGCAGTGATTTCTTGGATATAGCTTCATAAGCACAGGCAATGAAAGCAAAAATAAACAAATGGGAATGGATCAAGCTAAAAAGCTTCTGCACAGCAAATGAAACAATTAATCAAGTAAAGAGACAACCCACAGATGGGGAGAAAATATTTGCTAATCATACATCAGATAAAGGGCGAATATCCAAAATATACGAGGAACTCAGACTACTCAATAACAAGAAAACAAATAACCCTATTGAAAAATGGGCAAAGGACTTGAATAGACAGTTCTCAAAAAAAGACAGAAAAATGGCCAGCAAATACATGAAAAAATGCTCAACATCTCTATTCATTAGAGAAATGCAAACTAAAACCACAATGAGGTATCACCTGTTTGTTAAATGAGGGCGGTGAATTAGATCATCGCTGAGGTTTCTTCCATCTATTATACACTCAATTATCTGATGACTTCTTAATTTACACCAAGAGAAAAATGTGTAAGAGTCTACTATGTCAACTTCGAGGAAGCAAGGATGTACAAAGTTTCCAAGCAGCTACAATCTCTCAAGTAATCCTAAGTGAAAGTCTTGGAGTAGCCAGAGCCATCTTTAAACATAACAGTCACCTAGGGTCTCTGACGTGCCAGTTGCTTTGCTAAGATTTATACTTGCTGATTTGCATGGATGCATTTTCAAAATTAACTTCATTGTTCCTCAAAAATCAAACATTAAAGTTTTTGTACTTGGATATTTAAATATTTGTACTAGCTGTCAATAGTTAAATCCACGTGTGTGTGTGTGTGTGTGTGTGTGTGTGTGTGTGTGTGTGTGTGTGTATGTATGAGGTGGAAAGATATATGTTACCTAAAGTGGGTGCTTGGAAAGTCACATGCATGGAGATGTGGGTCAGTAACATGCCTGTTTAGGTGGTGTTTTTCTTTGATGAAGTGCAAAAGTGCCTTACTTTACAAAACCTTGTGATACGAAAACAAGAAACACATGGAGGATTCAAAATAGCAAGTAGAAAGATATATTTCAGATTTATGAAAATATATAACCAAACTGTTTGGTCACATCAAGAGTGTTTCTCTATCTTTAATGCACTGCAGCCAGAGTAAGATGATGGAATAGAAGCCATCACCAATTACCAACCAAAAGGATACTAATTTTACAACTATCTACACAGAAAGAAAAAAAAAAAAGCACTTTCGTGAGAAAGCAAAATCAGACAAGCTCTCACAGTACCTGGT
>NW_026657289.1:0-5013 GCF_009828535.3 Hylobates moloch | reverse complement strand
AGCTCCTGACCTCAAGTGATCTGCCCACCTCGGCTTCCCAGAATGCTGGGATTACAGGCATGAGCCACTACGCCCAGCCTGCTATTTCCCACACCAGCCCTTGGAAGTCCTGCACATCTGACACTGAGGCATCATGGTGGACTGTGTCTATGTCTCAGGTGTCAAAGTTCCCATATCAGAGACCTGGGTCCCAGAGGTCCCTACAGCCAAGACTCAGGCCCTAGAGTCCCCCTGCCTCTGAGACTGAGGCCCTGCCATTTGTTGTGTGAGACTGAGGTCCTGGAGCCCCTGCACCTAAGACCCAGGCTCTGAGGTCCCCATGTTTGAGATGCTGGTCCTGCAGATTTCTGTTTTTAAGTTACAGTTTCCATGGTGCCCTTGCTTGAGAGTTCAGCCTGTTCTTATATTCTAAAGCTTTATAGGAACCTCATTGTCTTCACTTACATAGTCTACGGCTGCTTTCACGCCACAATGGCAGAGTGAGTAGTTGTGATCCAGAAGGTATAGCCTGCAAGCTTAAACAGTTACCATCTAGCCCTTTAGAGAAAAGGTGCACTTAACCCCAGTTGAGATCTGTGCCCCAGGGGTCCTTGTGTCTGTGATGCCAGCCCTGAGATGATTCATGTCTGAGATCCCAGCCCCAGAGTTCTCTGTGTTCAAGACCTGGGCCCCAGGCCAGGTGTGGTGGCTCAGGCCTATAATCCCAGCACTTTAAGAGGCTGAGGTGGGAGGATCACTTGAGCCCTGGAGTTTGAGACCAGCCTGGGCAACATAGCAAGACTTCATTTCTACAAAAAACTTAATAAATTAGCCAGGCATGGTGGTGTGTGCCTGTAGTCCCCCCAGTACTCGGGAGGCTGAGGTGGGAGAATTGTTTGAGCCCAGGAGATGGAGGCTGCAGTTAGCTATGATTGCATCACTACACTCCAGCCTGGGCCACAGAGTGAGACCTTATCTCAAAAAAGAAAAAAAAAGATCTTGGCCTCAGGGACCCACATGCCTGAGACCTCAGTCCCCTGGATGTCTCCACATTTGATAGAAATTGGCCTCCAATTTCTCCAAGTCCTAGAGGCCTCTGTGCCCAAGACTAGGGCCCTGGGTGATCTTCTGGCAAGAGCCCAGTGCCAGGGTCTCAGCATGATTTGAAACGTTTGAGACCCTAACTAGCTAAGTCTCATGGCCTGGGTCTCCCTCAGTGCAAGACTCCATCCCTGAGGGTTGCTGTATTAAAGACAGTAGCCTTGAGGGTGTCTCACTGCTGAGGCCCTGTCCTGGAGGGCTTCTGTGTCCGAGACCCTGTTCGTACAGTTACTACATCTGTGACCCCAGCTTGTGGAACTCCTGTGTGTGAGAGGCCAGTCTTCAAACGTCTCCTTCCTCCTGTGCCTGTTATCAATGTACCGCCTCTCAGCTTCAGATACACCCACAGAGTTAAGCTTTGTGAATACCGGGTGCTGGAGAGTCACTGCAGGAGGGAGGGGCTCCTGGTCTGGCTTCCAGCTAGTTTGGCCCTTCCAGCTCTGGCTAGGGTGTGGGGCCACACTCAGCGAGTTCCACTGGCCCCAGCTGGCTTCCCAGTGAGGGGTTTCCTTCTTGCCAACTCCAGCCTGCAGAAACTCACCCAGTGGGCTACAGCTGCAGTGAGACTGGACTCAGCCTTGGGGCTGATTCTCTCCTCCTTGAAGAGGAGGGGCCCATTTCTCCCTTCCTTGAGGCCTCTACCTTAGCCCTAGAGTCGGGGCTACTTTGTATGTCTGCTTTGGTGGTATTCTTTAGTGTTCTCTTTACCATTTCTTATTTCTATTTATTTATTTATTTGTAAAGAGACAAGGTCTTGCTGTCTTGCCCAGGCTGGAGGGCAGTGGTGCAATCATAGCTCACTGCAGCCTCGAACTCCTGGGGTCAAGTGATCCTCCTACCTCAGCCTCCTAAATAGCTGGGACCGCAGGTGTGCATTACCAGGCCTGGCTAATTTTAAACTTTTTGTGGAGACAGGGGTCTTGCTATGTTGCCCAGGCTGGTCTCAAACTCCTGGCCTCAAGTGATCCTCCCAAAGTGCTGGGTGTATGAGCCACGGCACCAGGCCCTCTTTACCCTTAATATTTAGTCTCCTATTAATAAGTAAATGATTCTTTAATTAAACTTCCCTCATTCAAATGGCCGTGTGCTTTCTGTCTCTCAGCTGGATGCTCAGCGATATACCCCCCATTCCTGGGAGTCCCCATTATTCTGCTCATCAGACCCGAGAGTCTTAGCCCCCACCCCTTCGTGCTGGAGGTCCCATTCTCTTATTCTTGCGGGGAGGAGGGTTCTCTGCTCTTCACCCTAAGAAATGAGCCCTGGGGGTGGCTCTGCGTCCCACATTTAGTCTGGGGATTCCCACATCTAAGACTATACCCCTAGAAATCCTGATCTTCCACTTGAGATGGGTCCCCATATCCAACGTCCTGCCTTGGTGGGGTCTCTGTGCCTGAGACTCAGAACTCTGCTCTCTGTCCCTGCCCCTGGGATCCCAGTCTCTCCCCTGCCCTGTGCTGCTAGTGTCTGAACCCCAAGCCTAATCCCACACACCAGTTGTCAGCTCACGATGGCCCCCTAGGCTGCTGCTGTTGTATTCTAAAGTCTTATAGGAGCCTCACCTCTTCACTTACATAGTCTATGGCTGCTTTCATGCCACAATGGCAGAATGAGTAGTTGGAAGGAGAATGTACAGCCTGGGAGCTTAAACATTTACCAGGTAGCCCTTTAGAGCAAAGGCGCGCCTGTCCCTGCCTTATACTGAGGGCCTCTGACATCCACCCTGAGAAACCTACCTCTGAGGGTCCGCACAGCCTGGATTCCCCTTAAGGGTCCCTGACTCCCACAGTAGGTAACCCTGGCCCTATGAAACCCAGCCCAGGGGTCCCTAGGTCTGCAACCTCAATCTTTAGTCCTGTGCACCTCCCGCCATGGACACCCCAGTCACACCACCCTCAGCCCCAGAGTCCCCATCCTCCATCCCTAGTTGCATCAGCCCCTGACCCAACCCCAGCTCAGCACCTTTGATGACGCAGCTCAGGATGCCTCCGGAGGGCTGGCACACCTGCCCCGGCTTGCAGCTGTGTTCCTGGCACACCACGCCTTTACCTGCATGGCACGTGCACTGCTGCTGACAGTTGTCAATGAGGACTGTCTGCTCCGGCTGTGGGGAGAGAGGGCACAGCCATCAGGGACACCATGGGTGGGAGCTGACTCTCACATCTCTGGTGTTCTGGGCACAGAGGGGTCTGGCAGACATCACAGACAAGTGGCATCTCTCAGCAGGATGGCCCCTTGTCTGTGAAGCTGAGGCACAGCATGGCTTTGGGGCCATTATTCATTTGTACATTTGTTCATTCACTTTTATTCATTAACTCGTTGATTCCAAAATATCCGCTCAATATCTGCTGTAGGAGTGACATAGTAACTAAGGGCAGATTGCCTGGGCTTGAAGCCCGTTTCTGCTGTTTCCAAACTGTGTGACTCTGGGCAAGTTACTTCACCTCTTGCTGGCTCAGTTTCCTGATTTGCAAATTGCAGATAATAGTAGCACCTGCCTATGGAAGTATAACTGAGTTAATAACACATGTAAAGTGCAGATGAAAGGAAAAGGGTTTCCCTTAAATCATTCAGATAGGAGAGATAAGTGGGGTAGACATGAAACAATATTGGGAGAATGTGGCTTATTTTTGAAGCTAAGTGATGGGTAAGTACATGGACAGTCATTTCACTATTCTCTTAATTTTTGCATGTTTGAAAATTTTCAGAATACAAAGTTTTTAGGTATGTAATGTATATATAAAAATATGCACACATAGCACTTAAAACAGAACCACATACATAGTAAGCACTATCTACACATTTTCTATTATTATTAATATTATTCATGTGAGGAGAACAAAAGAGAGAGGGTTCCACCCCTAGGAGAGCTCACAGTCCCTCAAGGGAGACGGACATTAGACAAACACATGCTCCAGTCAAAGAAAAAGGACCAATGGGGAGAGAGTGGGAGGGGGAAAGAGAGGGTGTTAGCAGCTGGTATAACAGACGAAAATCTTGTCTTTGTGGTCAGAAAGGCTCCCTTCGTCCAGACCCGGAAGGCAAACCCACACTTGACCTGGGGAGTCAGGGGACGGTTTAAAGCTTCAGAGCCCTTGGTCATATTTAGAAAAATCTTTACCACTGCCACATAGAGGGTGGACCAGAGGGAGCAGAGGTAGGAGCTGGGAGAGAGCCAGGTAGGAGAGGACCAGCCGGACCAAGGGAGGGCCATGGGGATGGGGAAAGGAGTGGATACAAGAGACATTCAAGAGACTGAGTGGACTAGCTGCAGTGGCTCACGCCTGTAATCCCCGCAGTTTGGGAGGCCAAGGCAGGAGGATCACTTGAAGTCAGGAGTTCGAGAGCAGCCTGGCCAATATGGCAAAATCCCATCTCTACCAAAACTACAAAAATTAACTGTGTGTGGTGGCACATGCCTATAGTCCTAGCTTCTTGGGAGGCTGAGGCAGGAGAATTACTTGAACCTGGGAGGCTGAGGTTGCAGTGAGCTTGAACCCAGGCAGCAGAGGTTGTACTCCAGCCTGGGCACAGAGCAAGATTCTGTCTCAAAAAAAAAAAAAAAAAAAAAACACAGAGAAAGAGAGAGGCTGAGTGGCCCAGGCATGGTGGCTCATGCCATTAATCCCAGCACTTGGTGAGGCCAAGGTGGGAGGATGGCTTGAGGCCTGGAGTTCAAGACCAGCCTGAGCTACATAGTGAGACGCCCCCATCTCTATGTCTCCGCAAGAAAATTAAAAATTCGCTGGGCTTGATGGTGCATGCCTGTAGTCCCAGATACTTGGGAGGTGATGTGGAAGGATTGCTTAAGCCAAGGAATTCGGGGCTGCAGTGAGCTATGATGCTACCCTTGCCCTCCAGCCTGGGTGACAGAGTGAGACCCTGACTCTAAAAGAAATAAATAAGAGGCCAAGTAGACAGGCTGTGGGGCTGATG
>NW_026657288.1:0-5014 GCF_009828535.3 Hylobates moloch | reverse complement strand
CCACTGTGGACTTGTTTTTCCGTCTGTGAAATTGAAGTGATAGTGTCTAGCTCATCTGGCTCAGGAGAAAGTTGCAGTGCCAACACTGAAGCTCTTTTTCCTGCTTCCATGTGTCACAAGGCATTCCAGGCCCTCTCTTTGCTCCTTTGCAGGTTGCTCATCAAGTTTGTGAATGACACGAAGGCCCCAGACTGTCAGGGCTACTTCTACACCGTGCTGCTGTTCATCACTGCCTGCCTGCAGACCCTCGTGCTGCACCAGTACTTCCACATCTGCTTCGTCAGTGGCATGAGGATCAAGACCGCTGTCATTGGGGCTGTCTATCGGAAGGTAGGGGGCGCTGTGCCACTGGCATGTGGCCCGACTTCCACATCCCCTCCTGCAGCCCTGGGTTACTCTGGGGCCAGCGTGGGGATTTCCAGCCCAGCTTCTGGAGCAGTAGGATGAGGGTAGCTTCCATGACCTTAGGTGGCCGGGACAGTGCGCATCAGGCATTGTACATTAGGAAAGCGGATTTCAAGGGTTGACGTGTAGATGTCGTTATGTATCAGCTGTGGGTAATTGAGTTTCTTAGCTGGATCGGTGGCCCTTGATGTGGGGAAATCCAAGTTTGGATCCTCATTCTGCTGTTAACATTCTGTGTTTCAGCTTGTTGTCACTTATTTTTTTTTTTTTTTCGTTTTTTTGAGGCCAAGTCTCACTCTCCCCCAGACTGGAGTGCAGTGGCATGATCTTGGCTCACTGCGACTTCCGCCTCCTGAGTTCAAGCGATTCTTCTGCCTCAGCCTCCTGAGTAGCTGGGACTATAGGCGCCTGCCACCACGACCGGCTAATTTTTGTATTTTTAGTAGAGACACGGTTTCGCCATGTTGGCCAGGCTGATCTTGAACTGCTGACCTCAGGTGATCCGCCTGCCTCAGCCTCCCAAAGTGCTGGGATTTCAGGCATGAGCCACCAAGCCCAGCCTGTTGTCACTCTTAATTTGAACTGAGCAGGTGGTACATTCCTTGCATGATAAGAGTATGTAGCAGGCATTTGTGTACATCCAATTTCAAAGGAACCAAATTACCTTCTTGATCCCTATACATTATTTTTTTTTGTCTTGAGGTCAAGGAAACTGCTTGGCTCCTAGGTTAGGAAGAGATAGTCTTTCAGGTACTTGATGGACTAGAGGAGTGATTCTCAGGCCTGTCTGTGAATTAGACTCACCTGGGGAACTTAAACTGATGCAGGCCAGGCGCTGTAGCTCCTTCCTGTAATCCCAGCAGTTTGGGAGACCAAGGTGGGGGAGTCATTTGAGGCTGGACTTTCAATACCAGCCTGGTGAATATAGCAAGACCCTGGCTGTGCAGAAAATAAAAGAAAAATTAGCCTGGTATGGTGGTGTGCACCTGTAGTCCCATCTACTCAGGAGGTTGAGTTAAAAGAATCACTTGAGCCCCGGAGTTGGAGACTGCAGTGAGTCCTGATAGCATCCTTGCATTCCGGCCTGTGTGACAGAATGAGACCCTGTCTCAAAAAACAAAAAAACTTCCTGACACCTAGGTTGCGCCAGACCAGTGAAATTGAGCTTGCTGAGGTTGCACCCAGGTGTCATTGTTTTTATTTTTTATTTATTTTTATTTTTTGAGATAGGTTCTCGCTCTGTCACCCAGGCTGGAGTGCAGTGGCACGATCTTGGCTCACTGCAGCCTCCACCTCCCGGGCTCAAACGATCCTGCCACCTGAGCCCCCCACGTAGCTGGGACCAGAGGCATGCACCACCACGCCTGCTAATGTCTTAGTGTTTTTAAAACTCACCAGATGATAGTGTGCAACCGTGTTTGAGGGCTAAGGAGATTTGCCCCTACCAGGGCATGTTTGGCAATATCTGGGGGCATTTTTGGTTGTCCCAACTGGGGGTGAGGGCATGCAGTGGGTCGAGGCCAGGGATGCTGCTAAACATCCTACAGTGCACAAGACAGCCCCCCAAAGAATTATCCGGCCCCAGATGTCAAGAATTCCAAGCCTTAGAGACCCTGGCCCAGACCCTTGGTCCTTCAGTGGGATCTGAGACCAGCAGCATTGGCACAGCCTGGAAGCGTAGAAATGCAGAATCCCAGGCCACACCCCAGACCTGCAGAATCTGAAACAACTCCCACCGAACCACTCTCCCCAAGAAACCCGGCCGCATGTGTGCACATTAAAGCATGCGAAGCCCTGGTTTTGAGGACACCTAGGGTCCCTTGCCAATTGATGAGTTCAAGGTTGTGAGGCAGTGAGCACCGTGGATAAGAATGTGGGCTTTGAGATGACACAGGCGTCCCGGACAGACAGATAGGTTGGGAGGGGAGGAGCAGAGATCTGGGGCATATCTGCCCCTGAGAGTCTCTTTCCTCTCCGTGGGTCTGGAGGGAGAGTCAGGCCTCTTCACCTGCCACACTCACCCACCTTCCCTCTCCTTTGTCCCACAGGCCCTGGTGATCACCAACTCAGCCAGAAAATCCTCCACGGTCAGGGAGATCGTCAGCCTCATGTCTGTGGACGCTCAGAGGTTCATGGACTTGGCCACGTACATTAACATGATCTGGTCAGCCCCCCTGCAAGTCATCCTTGCTCTCTACCTCCTGTGGCTGGTGTGTGTTTGACGCCGTTTCCGTTTGCATGCAGGGAGGAACTTCTATGTGTGGGCAGTGGGCTGAGGGAGTGGGTGTTGATGGTAATGACATGTATAGCTCCCTGGCAGTTCCGGCTGTCGTTCATATTTTATTTTCCAGCCTGTTAACCAGTTCCTCGGTATTTTGTTCCTTTCCTGAATTGTCAGGTTGATATTCTCCTTGGTGGCATGGCGTTTTCATTTTCTCTTTCCTTGACAGTGTCAGTAATTAATTACCCTACAACGGACACATCATATTTCTCCCCTTGAATCCTCCTAAACACTAACCAGACTCACTTATTCACTAGTCCCTGATTATAGTGGTCAAGATTCTCTCAACTGCAAAGGATATAAATCTATCTTAAAGTAGCCTAAGTGTCTGGGTGCGGTGGCTCACGCCTGTAATCCCAGCACTTTGGGAGGCCAAGGCAGGTGGATCACCTGAGGTCAGGAGTTCGAGACCAGCCTCAATGTGGAGAAACCCCGTCTCTACTAAAAATACAAAATGAACTGGGCGGTGGTGCTTGCCTGTAATCCCAGCTACTCGGGAGGCTGAGGCAGGAAATTTGCTTGAACCTGGGAGGCAGAGGTTGTGGTGAGCCGAGATCGGGCCATTGCACTCCAAGCCTGGGCAACCCAGAACGAAACTCCGTCTCAAAAAGAAAAAAACAAAAACAAAAGTAGCCTGAGTAAATAAAGGGAACTTTGGGACTGCCTGTATCTCAGAAATCTGGGGACTAGCTTCAGGCGTGGATTGATCCAGGAGATCAGGCAATGTTGTCAGTACTCAGTTTCACTCACTCTTTCATCATTTCCTAGCCCTGTTCTCTGAGTTGTCATCGTTCTCAGTGGTACTTCCCCACATGGCTCCGTAGCTTTGGGCTGATAGTATCCTGACAGATAAAGGTGCCAGAGAAAAGACAAGGCATAATTTCTCTGCACAGCCAGAGTCAGTCTCAGAGAGCAATCTGATTGGCCTGGCTTGGTCCTATTCACACCCCGAACCAATCACTATGGCCCAGGAGGCAGAGTTCTCTGATTGGCCAGCCTGGGTCACATGTCCTCTCCCATGGCCAAAGACATGTGATTGACAGCCCTTCCATGTGGAGCGGGAGAGTTCCCAAAATAAAATGATGATAAGCAAAGAGGCTCATAGCACAACACATGCCTTGTGCTTTGCTACCTCTGGATCTTTGCCACTTGCCTTTCCTTCCTTCTTCCTAATTGATGAAAGCCTGCTCATCCCCCAAGGCTGTAACAAACACTACTTCCATTGATTTCCCCTCCCCTCTCAATTAGATGGACTTCTTCTTCTGTTGAATTTTGAATCCCAATAACTTTAGTATAGGAACTCATCTAATAATACTTTCTGAAATAGTTTTTTTTTGTTTTGTTTTTGTTTTGACATGGAGTCGCGCTCTGTTGCCCAGGCTGGAGTGCGGTGTGCCATCTCGGCTCGCTGCAACGTCTGCCGCCCAGGTTCAAGCAATTCTCCTGCCTCAGTCTCCCGAGTAACTGGGACTACAGGCTTACGCCACCATGCCCACTAATTTTTTTTTTTTTGTATTTTTAGTAGAGACGGTGTTTGACCATGTTGGCTAGGCTGATCTTGAACTCCTGGCTTCAGGTGATCTACCCTCCGTGGTCTCCCAAAGTGTTGGAATTACAGGCATGAGCCACAGCGCCCAGTCCACTTTCTGAAATAGTTTTTTTTTTTTTTGCATGCTCAATGTACTGCCTCCTCTTTGACGGGTAACATGTTAGCTACTTGCAGACATACAGCAGCTGACTTTTGTGTCTTCCGTGGGTACAACCCCAGCAGGGCTTGGTACATAATGGGCACAGCTCAAATTATTATCTGTTATTGAAAGAGAAGGTCTGGACGAAATGGCTCATGCCTGTGATCTGAACACTTTGGGAGGCTGAGGCAGGTGGATCATCTGAGGCCAGGAGACCAGCCTGGCCAACATGGCAAAAACCCTGTCTCTACTAAAGGTATAAACATTAGCCAGGCATGGTGGTGTATGCGTATAATCTCAACTACTTGGGTGGCTGAGGCAGGAGAATGGCCTGAATCTGGGAGGCGGAGGTTGCATTGAACTGAGTTTGCGCCACTGCACACCAGCATGGGCAACAGAGCGAGACTCTGTCTTAAAACAAAAAGGAAGAAGAAAAAAATTACTGGTTTATTTGGCTGTAGTTTGCTTTTTTTGTACATTTGTAGAGTAGAAGGTGAGTAAAGTGTTTCTAACAATAGAACTCAGAAAAGACACCAGAATTTAATTATCTAATAGGCTGGGCGCAGATGTAGGTGGCATGAGCCTGTAATCCTAGCACTTTGGGAGGCTGAGGTGGAAGGATTGCTTGAAGCCAGGAGTT
>NW_026657287.1:0-5014 GCF_009828535.3 Hylobates moloch | reverse complement strand
CCACTGTGGACTTGTTTTTCCGTCTGTGAAATTGAAGTGATAGTGTCTAGCTCATCTGGCTCAGGAGAAAGTTGCAGTGCCAACACTGAAGCTCTTTTTCCTGCTTCCATGTGTCACAAGGCATTCCAGGCCCTCTCTTTGCTCCTTTGCAGGTTGCTCATCAAGTTTGTGAATGACACGAAGGCCCCAGACTGTCAGGGCTACTTCTACACCGTGCTGCTGTTCATCACTGCCTGCCTGCAGACCCTCGTGCTGCACCAGTACTTCCACATCTGCTTCGTCAGTGGCATGAGGATCAAGACCGCTGTCATTGGGGCTGTCTATCGGAAGGTAGGGGGCGCTGTGCCACTGGCATGTGGCCCGACTTCCACATCCCCTCCTGCAGCCCTGGGTTACTCTGGGGCCAGCGTGGGGATTTCCAGCCCAGCTTCTGGAGCAGTAGGATGAGGGTAGCTTCCATGACCTTAGGTGGCCGGGACAGTGCGCATCAGGCATTGTACATTAGGAAAGCGGATTTCAAGGGTTGACGTGTAGATGTCGTTATGTATCAGCTGTGGGTAATTGAGTTTCTTAGCTGGATCGGTGGCCCTTGATGTGGGGAAATCCAAGTTTGGATCCTCATTCTGCTGTTAACATTCTGTGTTTCAGCTTGTTGTCACTTATTTTTTTTTTTTTTTCGTTTTTTTGAGGCCAAGTCTCACTCTCCCCCAGACTGGAGTGCAGTGGCATGATCTTGGCTCACTGCGACTTCCGCCTCCTGAGTTCAAGCGATTCTTCTGCCTCAGCCTCCTGAGTAGCTGGGACTATAGGCGCCTGCCACCACGACCGGCTAATTTTTGTATTTTTAGTAGAGACACGGTTTCGCCATGTTGGCCAGGCTGATCTTGAACTGCTGACCTCAGGTGATCCGCCTGCCTCAGCCTCCCAAAGTGCTGGGATTTCAGGCATGAGCCACCAAGCCCAGCCTGTTGTCACTCTTAATTTGAACTGAGCAGGTGGTACATTCCTTGCATGATAAGAGTATGTAGCAGGCATTTGTGTACATCCAATTTCAAAGGAACCAAATTACCTTCTTGATCCCTATACATTATTTTTTTTTGTCTTGAGGTCAAGGAAACTGCTTGGCTCCTAGGTTAGGAAGAGATAGTCTTTCAGGTACTTGATGGACTAGAGGAGTGATTCTCAGGCCTGTCTGTGAATTAGACTCACCTGGGGAACTTAAACTGATGCAGGCCAGGCGCTGTAGCTCCTTCCTGTAATCCCAGCAGTTTGGGAGACCAAGGTGGGGGAGTCATTTGAGGCTGGACTTTCAATACCAGCCTGGTGAATATAGCAAGACCCTGGCTGTGCAGAAAATAAAAGAAAAATTAGCCTGGTATGGTGGTGTGCACCTGTAGTCCCATCTACTCAGGAGGTTGAGTTAAAAGAATCACTTGAGCCCCGGAGTTGGAGACTGCAGTGAGTCCTGATAGCATCCTTGCATTCCGGCCTGTGTGACAGAATGAGACCCTGTCTCAAAAAACAAAAAAACTTCCTGACACCTAGGTTGCGCCAGACCAGTGAAATTGAGCTTGCTGAGGTTGCACCCAGGTGTCATTGTTTTTATTTTTTATTTATTTTTATTTTTTGAGATAGGTTCTCGCTCTGTCACCCAGGCTGGAGTGCAGTGGCACGATCTTGGCTCACTGCAGCCTCCACCTCCCGGGCTCAAACGATCCTGCCACCTGAGCCCCCCACGTAGCTGGGACCAGAGGCATGCACCACCACGCCTGCTAATGTCTTAGTGTTTTTAAAACTCACCAGATGATAGTGTGCAACCGTGTTTGAGGGCTAAGGAGATTTGCCCCTACCAGGGCATGTTTGGCAATATCTGGGGGCATTTTTGGTTGTCCCAACTGGGGGTGAGGGCATGCAGTGGGTCGAGGCCAGGGATGCTGCTAAACATCCTACAGTGCACAAGACAGCCCCCCAAAGAATTATCCGGCCCCAGATGTCAAGAATTCCAAGCCTTAGAGACCCTGGCCCAGACCCTTGGTCCTTCAGTGGGATCTGAGACCAGCAGCATTGGCACAGCCTGGAAGCGTAGAAATGCAGAATCCCAGGCCACACCCCAGACCTGCAGAATCTGAAACAACTCCCACCGAACCACTCTCCCCAAGAAACCCGGCCGCATGTGTGCACATTAAAGCATGCGAAGCCCTGGTTTTGAGGACACCTAGGGTCCCTTGCCAATTGATGAGTTCAAGGTTGTGAGGCAGTGAGCACCGTGGATAAGAATGTGGGCTTTGAGATGACACAGGCGTCCCGGACAGACAGATAGGTTGGGAGGGGAGGAGCAGAGATCTGGGGCATATCTGCCCCTGAGAGTCTCTTTCCTCTCCGTGGGTCTGGAGGGAGAGTCAGGCCTCTTCACCTGCCACACTCACCCACCTTCCCTCTCCTTTGTCCCACAGGCCCTGGTGATCACCAACTCAGCCAGAAAATCCTCCACGGTCAGGGAGATCGTCAGCCTCATGTCTGTGGACGCTCAGAGGTTCATGGACTTGGCCACGTACATTAACATGATCTGGTCAGCCCCCCTGCAAGTCATCCTTGCTCTCTACCTCCTGTGGCTGGTGTGTGTTTGACGCCGTTTCCGTTTGCATGCAGGGAGGAACTTCTATGTGTGGGCAGTGGGCTGAGGGAGTGGGTGTTGATGGTAATGACATGTATAGCTCCCTGGCAGTTCCGGCTGTCGTTCATATTTTATTTTCCAGCCTGTTAACCAGTTCCTCGGTATTTTGTTCCTTTCCTGAATTGTCAGGTTGATATTCTCCTTGGTGGCATGGCGTTTTCATTTTCTCTTTCCTTGACAGTGTCAGTAATTAATTACCCTACAACGGACACATCATATTTCTCCCCTTGAATCCTCCTAAACACTAACCAGACTCACTTATTCACTAGTCCCTGATTATA
Organism: Hylobates moloch; assembly: GCF_009828535.3. Lineage (NCBI taxonomy): Eukaryota > Metazoa > Chordata > Mammalia > Primates > Hylobatidae > Hylobates > Hylobates moloch. The sequence goes on along the minus strand of NW_026657287.1, from coordinate 2,059 downwards.
GTGGTCAAGATTCTCTCAACTGCAAAGGATATAAATCTATCTTAAAGTAGCCTAAGTGTCTGGGTGCGGTGGCTCACGCCTGTAATCCCAGCACTTTGGGAGGCCAAGGCAGGTGGATCACCTGAGGTCAGGAGTTCGAGACCAGCCTCAATGTGGAGAAACCCCGTCTCTACTAAAAATACAAAATGAACTGGGCGGTGGTGCTTGCCTGTAATCCCAGCTACTCGGGAGGCTGAGGCAGGAAATTTGCTTGAACCTGGGAGGCAGAGGTTGTGGTGAGCCGAGATCGGGCCATTGCACTCCAAGCCTGGGCAACCCAGAACGAAACTCCGTCTCAAAAAGAAAAAAACAAAAACAAAAGTAGCCTGAGTAAATAAAGGGAACTTTGGGACTGCCTGTATCTCAGAAATCTGGGGACTAGCTTCAGGCGTGGATTGATCCAGGAGATCAGGCAATGTTGTCAGTACTCAGTTTCACTCACTCTTTCATCATTTCCTAGCCCTGTTCTCTGAGTTGTCATCGTTCTCAGTGGTACTTCCCCACATGGCTCCGTAGCTTTGGGCTGATAGTATCCTGACAGATAAAGGTGCCAGAGAAAAGACAAGGCATAATTTCTCTGCACAGCCAGAGTCAGTCTCAGAGAGCAATCTGATTGGCCTGGCTTGGTCCTATTCACACCCCGAACCAATCACTATGGCCCAGGAGGCAGAGTTCTCTGATTGGCCAGCCTGGGTCACATGTCCTCTCCCATGGCCAAAGACATGTGATTGACAGCCCTTCCATGTGGAGCGGGAGAGTTCCCAAAATAAAATGATGATAAGCAAAGAGGCTCATAGCACAACACATGCCTTGTGCTTTGCTACCTCTGGATCTTTGCCACGTGTCTTTCTTTCCTTCTTCCTAATTGATGAAAGCCTGCTCATCCCCCAAGGCTGTAACAAACACTACTTCCATTGATTTCCCCTCCCCTCTCAATTAGATGGACTTCTTCTTCTGTTGAATTTTGAATCCCAATAACTTTAGTATAGGAACTCATCTAATAATACTTTCTGAAATAGTTTTTTTTTGTTTTGTTTTTGTTTTGACATGGAGTCGCGCTCTGTTGCCCAGGCTGGAGTGCGGTGTGCCATCTCGGCTCGCTGCAACGTCTGCCGCCCAGGTTCAAGCAATTCTCCTGCCTCAGTCTCCCGAGTAACTGGGACTACAGGCTTACGCCACCATGCCCACTAATTTTTTTTTTTTTGTATTTTTAGTAGAGACGGTGTTTGACCATGTTGGCTAGGCTGATCTTGAACTCCTGGCTTCAGGTGATCTACCCTCCGTGGTCTCCCAAAGTGTTGGAATTACAGGCATGAGCCACAGCGCCCAGTCCACTTTCTGAAATAGTTTTTTTTTTTTTTGCATGCTCAATGTACTGCCTCCTCTTTGACGGGTAACATGTTAGCTACTTGCAGACATACAGCAGCTGACTTTTGTGTCTTCCGTGGGTACAACCCCAGCAGGGCTTGGTACATAATGGGCACAGCTCAAATTATTATCTGTTATTGAAAGAGAAGGTCTGGACGAAATGGCTCATGCCTGTGATCTGAACACTTTGGGAGGCTGAGGCAGGTGGATCATCTGAGGCCAGGAGACCAGCCTGGCCAACATGGCAAAAACCCTGTCTCTACTAAAGGTATAAACATTAGCCAGGCATGGTGGTGTATGCGTATAATCTCAACTACTTGGGTGGCTGAGGCAGGAGAATGGCCTGAATCTGGGAGGCGGAGGTTGCATTGAACTGAGTTTGCGCCACTGCACACCAGCATGGGCAACAGAGCGAGACTCTGTCTTAAAACAAAAAGGAAGAAGAAAAAAATTACTGGTTTATTTGGCTGTAGTTTGCTTTTTTTGTACATTTGTAGAGTAGAAGGTGAGTAAAGTGTTTCTAACAATAGAACTCAGAAAAGACACCAGAATTTAATTATCTAATAGGCTGGGCGCAGATGTAGGTGGCATGAGCCTGTAATCCTAGCACTTTGGGAGGCTGAGGTGGAAGGATTGCTTGAAGCCAGGAGTT
>NW_026657286.1:0-5015 GCF_009828535.3 Hylobates moloch | reverse complement strand
AAAAAAGAAGAAACCTGGGAAAAGAGTAACAGTAAAATAATCTGTTTTTCTCTTTTTTTTCTTTCAACTTTGCTCTGGAAGCAGGGGGTGTCTGGAGCCTATTCTTTTGGCCGTGGCTATTTGAACAGTGTTATCTTATAACTGTCCTTGAAGCGAGCTTGCTAGGTAGAGGAAAACTTGTTCTTTTCTTTGTTTTTTTTAAACCCCTGCCTTGCCACATTCTGGACCTTAGCTTTTACTTTTCTTGGAGTGAATAAATGTAGTACTTATTATTATTTTTAAATTTCTGCCTCAGTTTCTTTTCTTTGATGCCTTTTATGAAAGAAGTTTTAGAATAGAAGTCATCACTATTACTTAGTTCTGCTTGAAGAGACAAGTTTTCTTCTTTAGACAAAGGTTGGTATTTACGCAGAGCCACTAGCTGAGTGGTAGTTTGCCTAGCTACTCTTGCTTCTATAGTTGATTGAATGCTTCTAACAAGGAGAGGTAAGAGACAAGGGAGTATTAGGCAACTTTTTATTGTTTTGTTTTTTTTTTTTTTTTTTTAGACGGAGTCTTTCTCTGTCCCCCAGGCTGGAGTGCAGTGGCGCGATCTCGGCTCACCGCAACCTCCACCTCCTGGGTTCACGCCATTCTCCTGCCTCAGCCTCCCGAGTAGCTGGGAATACAGGCGCCCGCCAACACGCCCGGCTAATTTTTTTTGTGTGTTTTTAGTAGAGACGGGGTTTCACCGTGTTAGCCAGGATGGTCTCGATCTCCTGACCTCGTGATCCGCCCGCCTCAGCCTCCCAAAGTGCTGGGATTACAGGCTTGAGCCACCGCGCCCGGCTAGGCAACTTTTTAATATGGCCAAAACTACTTCTATTAAAGTCTTGAACTTTCTAAAAAATGAAAACTAGCTTCGAAAGAGAGAATCTGGAGACTACTTTTTCTAAGTTTGATCTGGAACGTGGGCTAATTTTCGTATTCTTGCAGTTATTTCTATAATTGCCTTTCTGTCGTCATCGATTTCCAGGCAACAATTAGTTAGACTGAACTTTCTACATACTTCTTCTTGGGCTAGGAGGTAGTATAAAGCTAATCTGTTCTGATAGATAGCGTTTCTTATTTTTGTGGTTTGCCAGGCCAGTAAATCTAATGCATTTGCTGTTTCATTAGTGATTATTTCAAATACTGCCCACAACTTTATGATGCGGTTAAGCATGTGTATAGGAATGCTGCATTTGCATGACTTATCTTGTGCCTAGGTAGCTGGCCCTATAGTATTGAATTACTCTTTCAGGGGGCTAATCTGTGTCTTTCTTGTCTTCCATTTTTACATCTTTTTTTAAGTCTGCATCTTTTTTGTTTCTTCTTTTAACTTAATCATAGACAGGATTCTATATTCTTGCTACAGTGGGAGTAGGAAGAAAGACGGTCTAATTGTTCTAAGCACACAGGCTTCTGTCTATTTAGCTGGCAATTTTTTTTTTTTAAATTATACTTTAGGTTTTAGGGTACATGTGCACAATGTGCAGGTTTGTTACATATGTATCCATGTGCCATGTTGATTTCCTGCACCCAATAACTCGTCATTTAGCATTAGGGTCCCTCCCCCCTCCCCCAACCCCACAACAGTCCCCGGAGTGTGATGTTCCCCTTCCTGTGTCCATGAGTTCTCATTGTTCAATTCCCACCTATGAGTGAGAACATGCGGTGTTTGGTTTTTTGTCCTTGCGATAGTTTACTGAGAATGATGTTTTCCAGTTTCATCCATGTCCCTACAAAGGACACGAACTCATCATTTTTTATGGCTGCATAGTATTCCATGGTGTATATGTGCCACATTTTCTTAATCCAGTCTATTGTTGTTGGACATTTGGGTTGGTTCCAACTCTTTGCTATTGTGAATAGTGCCGCAATAAACATACGTGTGCATGTGTCTTTATAGCAGCATGATTTATAGTCCTTTGGGTATATACCCAGTAATGGGATGGCTGGGTCAAATGGTATTTCTAGTTCGAGATCCCTGAGGAATCGCCACACTGACTTCCACAATGGTTGAACTAGTTTACAGTCCCACCAACAGTGTAAAAGTGTTCCTATTTCTCCACATCCTCTCCAGCACCTGTTGTTTCCTGATTTTTTAATGATGGCCATTCTAACTGGTGTGAGATGGTATCTCATTGTGGTTTTGATTTGCATTTCTCTAATGGCCTTTAGCTGGCAATTGTTGTTATGCCTGTGGCCTACAGATCTAGTAAAGACCAGGAGGTGCTTGCTAAGTATTTGGATCTTCAAGCTGATACTAAGTGTGGTTTAGAGAACAGAAATGGGAGAACGGATTTGGATGAAGGGCTTTGTAGATATCTTTGCCTTGCCACAAAGTTTTCTTTAATGTCTTTAATGTTTCATTATAATATTGCTGTTATTGCTGCCTGAAGCAGGTTGGTTCTCATCCTGGGTCTGTAAAAACTTTTCTTCAATGAGCAACACAGCTTTTTTTTTTTTTTTGAGACGGAGTCTCGCTCTGTTGACCAGGCTGGAGTGCAGTGGCGCCATCTCTGCTCACTGCAAGCTCCGCCTCCCGGGTTCACGCCATTCTCCTGCCTCAGCCTCCAGAGCAGCTGGGACTACAGGCGCCCGCCACCACACCTGGCTAATTTTTTGTATTTTTAGTAGAGACGAGGTTTCACTGTGCTAGCCAGGATGGTCCCGATCTCCTGACGTCGTGATCTTCCCCCCTCGGCCTCCCAAAGTGCTGGGATTACAGGCATGAGCCACTGCGCCCGGCTTCCATAATAGAAGTTTTTAAGAGCCACACGCTTGAACTTGTGGGCATCAGTTTGGGGAAAGAGTCAGTAGGAGTAAAGTTATCTCGAGGCATTAACTTTTTTGCTTCTTAAGGCCATTGGTCTTTTATGTTAGTCTTTCTACAACCATAACATGAGGAAACGCCTAGGCTGCCAGCAATGTTTTCAGCCGGCTGAGCAAATAGGTTTTTGGCTAAAGGAGAAGGCTCTGGTAACTTCTGGTTTATATGCTCAAAGAATGACTTAAAGACTCAGAATTGCTCCTGGGCTGACTGCTTTGTTTGAGTCTTCTTTATAATATACAAAGTTATTTTAGCTTTTTGACCGTAGCTTTGTAATGCCATGGAGTAGCCTGTCATTCATACAGGTAGATTTGGCCTTAAGACAGTAAGATTTACAGGATTGCAAGTGTTTGTCTTAAAATCTGGTTTTGCTGGTATTTTGATGAGCAAGATTGGCTTTGGCCTTGGTGATGATCGGTCAGTGAACTGCATTGTGCAGTTCCAGCAAGCTATTGCTAGGGCCTTGGAGGGACAAACAGGGGGTGCACATACAATTTTATACTGGCAGTTTGTATAGTACTTTGTAGGACTAGAGATTGTGAGATAGGTTGGGTTCATGGATGTTAACTGACAAATATCAAAGTATATGGATATAGCCCCCACCCTGGGAAAGAGAGGCTTGGGTTTGACTTATAAGACTTCTTTTTTTTGACTTGTATGAATCTTAAACTAAGTCCTAGGTAAAGACTTAGGGTCATAGCATATATAAGGCTGGCCATTTCTTGGGTCACAAATTGAATAGGTGGTCTGATTATAAGTACAAGTTCTTAAGCGAGTCTTTGTACACTTATAAGTATAGTACGATAGGGTTCTAGTTATACTGTTCTTTGACTAAGTAGTATATGTACAGTGGGGACACTTCTCTGTAGGTGTTTCTTCTAGTATGGTTAAGGGGGTAACAACATCAAAACAATGTACAGCATATTTAAATCTAGCAAGGACAAAAGAGGTCTTTACTTGGCGGAGGAGGTTGAGCAGTGACAGAACAATCGGAAAACAGTTAGTATTACAGGAAAACTACTAGTCTTAAGATTTCTAACTACGTTTAGACTCATCCTTGCTTGATGAGTCTTTAAGCTTCAGCTGTGTGTAGACTAGTCAGCTTCCAGTGTGTGACTAGAGCAAGGCTTGTTGTTCCTTCAAACTTCAGCCGTGCGTAGGCTGGTCAGCCTCTGGAGTGACCAGAGCAGGGCTGTTGTCTTCAGCAGCAGCTTGGTCTTGTCTCAGGATCAGCTGGGTTGGATGATCTGGGTGTTGCTGGCTGGTTCACTTGTCCTGAGCTGCCGATTTTAGCCGACTGTGATGGATCTAAGGCACCATTCTTGCAACTTTAACAGCAGTGGGAATGGACAAGATTACTGTATGGGGCTTATCTTACATGGGTCTTAGAGAAGTTGGGTTCTACTTTTCAACTTAAACAAAGCTACTAGGTTTAAAGGGGTGTTCTGGGTCTGTTAGACTTCTAGGCCTTCTTTTATGTACTTAACTATGAACACTTTGCATGGCTGTTTCTAAAGCCTGCATTTGCTTTCTTAAGAATAGTTGGTTTGGTGGGGGTGCACTTGACTCAGAGGAGGACTATAGGCAAGACTTGATTCTGTCTCAGATGAGTTTCTTGGCAATATTTCTTCAGTAGCTGCTTGAGTGTCTGGTTCATGCGTTCTACAGTAAAATAATCTGTTTTTCTCTTTTTTTTCTTCAACTTTGCTCTAGAAAAAAGAAGTGTCCAAGGCCTATTTTTTCAGCCCTAGCTATTCAGACAGCATTATCTTATAACTGTCCTTGGGCTGGGCACAGTGGCTCACACCTGTAAGGCTGAGGCGGGTGGATCACGAGGTCGGGAGATCAAGACCATCCTGGCTAACACGGTGAAACCCCGTCTCTACTAAAAATACAAAAAAATTATCCAGGTGTGGTGGTGGGCGCCTGTAGTCCCAGCTACTCTGGAGGCTGAGGCAGGAGAATGACGTGAACCCAGGAGGCAGAGCTTGCAGTGAGCCAAGATTGTGCCACTGCACTCCAGCCTGGGCGACAGAGCAAGACTCTGTCTCAAAAAAAAATGTATATATATATATTTATATACATATTTATATATCTATTTATATATATATTTATATACATATTTATATATATTTATATTTATATATTTATATATTTATAT
>NW_026657285.1:3201-5017 GCF_009828535.3 Hylobates moloch | reverse complement strand
ACGGCACAGGTGTAGCCTGGATAGCAGGGAGGGTCCCAGCGCCCCCTGGGGACGGAATCGGGACGGCATCATCCCTGCTCCCCTCCCCTACCACCCCGCCCCCACACCCGGTCGCTGCCTCCCGGTGTCAAGGTGTCAAACGAGGTTCTGGAAGAGCCAGCCCTAGATGACATCTCAGCACAACCCCGGCGCGGAGAAGCTGCCTGCTTCATTGGCCTTCTCACGACTGGAGCTCCTCAGCTCCTTTCATTTTCCCCTGAGGAGCCACTCCTGTTCCACCCCCAAACCGTCGCAGGGAAGACGGGCACCCCCACTGATCAGGCAGGGATGGGGTTGCACTCTGTTCTCTCCTTGATCCCTGTGTCCCTAGCTCAGGAATTCCCGGGGGCTGGGGAAGGGAGGGAAGGCACTGCTGAGCACCACGGGGCGGGTACCCTGCAACACCCCAGCTTGCTCAATGGAGGCCGCTGCTTTCTTTCAGATGGCTTCTGAGCCCCGGAGCTGGAGCCCAGCAGCTGGAGGTGGTGCACCTGCCAGGCAGCACCCTCTGAGAGCCAGCGCCGTCCTCTCTCCTTCCTTCCTCAGTTTCGTGTGAAATAAAAGCTACTGTTTTTGGTCACCTCTGTGTCTGCTGACAGAGTAACCCGTTTACAGCCCCCTCTCCCTCCACTTCCATGCCTGGGGGAGGCCGGCAACCCCCTCCAGGCTCAGACCTGGGGACAAGCCCACTCCCGCCATCTGTGCTTTAGCACTCCTTATTTATAGGGGCAGATGGAGCAGGGGGTTGATTCACAGAGGTGGGGGCCCTTCGAGTGGCCTTGCTTCTCAAAATGTAGCCATAGGTGAGAAGCAAGGGGATCAGGGTCTCAGGACCCACCCGGACTCCTTAATCCAAATCTGCATTGCAATGAGGCCCCCAGGGAATTTATGTGTCCATTAAAGAAGTTTCTTGTTGTTTTAAAAAAAATTTCCTATGAAGTGAAATTCAATGTAAAATTCATCAGTGTAACCATTTTAAATTGTACAAGGCTGGGAGTAGTGGCTTGTGCCTATAATCCTAGCATTTTGGGAGGCCAAGGTAGGAGGATCACTTGAGCCCAGGAGTTTGAGACCAGCCTGGACAACATGGTGAAACCCCATCCCTACAAAAAATACAAAAATTAGCCGGGCATGATGGCATGGTGGCATGGTGGCATGGTGGTGCATGCCTGTAGTCCCAGCTACTCAAGAGGCTGGGGTGGGAGGATCACCTGAGCCCTGTAGATCAAGGCTGTGGTGAGCCATGATTGTGCCACTGCACTCCAGCCTGGGACAGAGTGAGACTTTGTCTCAAAAAAATAATAATAAAATAATAAACAAATTGTACAAATGCAGTGGCGTCCAGTACATTCAGAAGTTGTGCAGTCATCACCACCAGTTCCAGAACATTGTTCTCATTCCAGAAAGAAACTCTGTACCTATTAAGCAGTCACATCCCATTCCTGCTCCCCCCTACTCCCCGGAAACCACTGATCTCTGTCTCTATGAACTTGCCTCTTCTGGACATTTTAAATATAGTAGTCCTGCTTTATCTGTGGTTTCACCTTCCATGGTTTCAGTTACCTGAAGTCAACCACAGTCCTAAAAGATTAAACTCCAGAAATAAACAATATATGAGTTTTCAATTGCACATCATTGTAAGTGGCATGATGAAATCTCTCGCCATCCCACTTTGTCCCACCCCAGACATGAACGCTCCCTTTGTGCAGCATGGTCCACGCTGTCTACACTTCCTGCCTGTTAGTCACTTAGCAGCCTTCTCAGTTACCAGATTAAC
>NW_026657285.1:0-3101 GCF_009828535.3 Hylobates moloch | reverse complement strand
AAGACCCAAAGTGCAAGAGCAGTGTTGCTGGCATATGGTGGTTGTTTTTAACGTAACTCTGCCTTCACAGAAGCTGTCATATTGTTCTAATTTTTCTATTTTATTCTTAGCTATTGTTACTAATCTCTTATGGTGCCTAATTTATAAATTAAACTTCATAGGTATGCATGCATAGGAAAAAACATAGTATCATAGGATTAGAAACTATTGTGGTTTCAGGCATCCACTAGTGATGTTGAAATCTATCTCCTGAAGGTAAGGGGGTATCACAGTAAATAGAATCATACAATATGTAGCCTAGCTGTATCTGGCTTTTTCCTCTGAGCATAATGTTTTCAAGGGCCATCTGTATTCTAGCATGTATCAGTACTTCATTCCTTCTTATGGATGAATAATGTTTCATTGTATGAATATACCACATTCTATTTTTTTTTTTTTTTTTTAGACAGAGTCTCACTCTGTCACCCATGCTGGAGTGCAGTGGCATGATCTCGGCTCATTGCAACCTCTGCCTCCTGCGTTCAGGTGATTATCCTGCCTCAGCCTCCCGAGTAGCTAGAATTATAGGTGCGCACCACCACGCCTGGCTAAATTTTGTATTTTTAGTAGAGACAGGGTTTCACCATGTTGGTCAGGCTGATCTCGAACTCCTGGCTTCTTGATCCACCTGCCTCGGCCTCCCAAAGTGCTGGAATTACAGGCGTGAGCCACCACAGCTGGCCCACATTTTATTCATTTATTCGTCAATTGATGGACATTTGGGTTGTTTGGACTTTTTGACTATTATGAATATTGGAGAATGTTCCATGTGTGCTTGAGAAGAACGTGTATTCTGCTGCTGTTGAGTGGAATATTCTGTAAATATTTGTTAGGTTCTCTAAGTCTATAGCTTTGTTCAGGTGCACTGTTTACTTATTGATTTTCTGTCTGGATGTCTTCTATCCATTATTGACAGGGAAATATTAAAGTTTTTCTACCATCATTGTATTTATGTTTATTTTTCTTTTCATTTCTGTCAATGTTTGCTTTACATATTTAAATGTGCTGATGTCAGGTGCATATATTTATGATTGTTATATCTTCCTGATGAATTTATCCTTTTATCATTTTAAAATGTCTTTCTTTGTCTCTTGTGATAGTTTTAGGCTTAGAGTGTATTTTGTCTGCTATAAGTATGTCCATCCCCACTCTGTTTTATTTAACATTTGTATGCACTTATATTTAGTACACTTATATTTAAAATAATTATTCCTAGGGAAAGACTTACTATTGACATTTTGTTAAACATTTTTTAGTCTGTGTGGTTCTTTTGTTTCTTTTTTTCTCTGTTGTTGCCTTTGTGTTTCATTGATTTTTTGTAGTGATATGTTTTGATTCCTTTCTCTTTTCCATTGTGTATCTTTGATAGGTATTTCTCTTATGATTATCATAAGGCTTATATAAAACATAGTTATAACAGTCTATTTTAAGCTGATAACAACTCAATTTTGCTTGCATTAAAAACCCTGTATGTTTACTTCTCCCCACCCCATAATTTGTTTTTGATGTCATAATTTACACATTTATATCGTGTCTACTCACACTTTTTGTAGTTATAGTTATTCCTAATAGTTTTGTCTAATTTTTGTACTGAAATTGTGATTTTTATACCACCTTTGTAGTATTACAACATTCTGTATTTGTCTATATATTTGCTTTTTCCAGTGAGTTTTATGCTTTTATTTGCTTTATGTTGCTGTTTAGCCTTCTTTTTTTTTCCAACTTGAAGAGTTTCTTTAAGCATTTCTTGTAAGGCAGATATAGTGGTGATGGATTCCTTCAGCTTTTGTTTGCCAGTGACTATCTCCTGTTCATTTTTGAAAGATAAGTTTTCTGGATATAATATTTTCAGTTGGCACCATTTTTCTTTCAATGTTTTAAATGTATTACCTTACTTCTTTCTGACCTGCTAGGCTTCTGGTGAGAGACCCACTGATAGTCTCCTGAAGGTTCCCTTGTATATGATGAGTTGCTTTTTCCTTACTGCTTTCAAAATTCTCTTTGTCCTTGAATTTTGAAAATTTGATTATAAATTTATCTCAGATTTCTTTGGGTTCTTCATATTTTGGATCCTTTGGGATTCATGAATCTGGAGGTCCATTTCTCTTTTGAGGAGTTTTCAACCTTTCTCTTTCTTTCCTTTCTCTCTCCTTCTTTCCTTCCTTCCTTCTTTTCTTTCTTTCTTTCTTTTTTCTTTTCTTTCATCTCTCTGTCTTTTCTTTTCTTTTTTTTGATGGAGTCTCACTCTGCTGCCCAGGCTAGAGTGCAGTGGCGTGATCTTGGCGTATTGCAGCCTCCGCCTCCCACATTCAAGCCATTTTCTTAACTCAGTCTCCTGAGTAGCTGGGATTCCAGGAGCCTGCCACCATGCCCAGCTAATTTTTGTATTTTTAGTAGAGATGGAGTTTCACCATGTTGTCCAGGCTGGTCTTGAATTATTGACCTTAAGTGATCCACTGGCCTTGGCCTCCCAAAGTGCTGGGATTACAGGCATGAGCCACCATGCCTGGCTGTCTGCCGTTATTTCTTTAAGTAAGTTTTCTGCCCAATTCTCTCTCTCCACTTCTGGGACTTCCATGATGTATACGTTAGTTCACTTGAAGGTGTCCCTTAATTTCCTTAGGCTTTCTTAACTTTTTCATGCTTTTTCTCTTTATTCGTCTGTGATAAATCTGATGTTGAAACATTCTCTTGAATTTTCAGTTCAGTTAATGTATTCTTCAGCTCCAGAATTTGTTTGGTTCTTTCTTATGGCTCTGTCTCTTTGTGGAAATTCTCATTTTGTTCATACATTGTTTTCTCCTCCTTCCTTCCTTCCTTCCTTCCCTCCCTCTTTTCTTTTCTTTCTTTCCTTCTTTTCTTCCTTCCTTCCTTCCCTTCCCTTTCTTCCCTTCCCTTCCTTCCTCCCCTTCCCTTCCTTCCCTTCCCTTCCTTCCTCTTTTCTCTTTTTTCCTTCTTTCCTTTCTTTCACTTGCAAGGATGCAACAGGCAGCACAGCAGAGAACAGGCTATCTTCCCATATATTATTTTCCTGATTTTGCTTAATTCATTGAGATTCTGTA
>NW_026657284.1:842-5017 GCF_009828535.3 Hylobates moloch | reverse complement strand
TGGGTTCATGCCATTCTCCTGCCTCAGCCTCCAGAGTAGCTGGGACTACAGGCGTCCACCACCACGCCCAGTTAATTTTTGTATTTTTCATAGAGACACGGTTTCCCTGTGTTGGCCAGGCTGGTCTCAAACTCCTCAGGTGATCCGCCTGCCTTGGCCTCCCAAAGTGCCCAGAAAGTTTTGAACCTGAAAGACACACTACTTACTTGTCTTAGTTAATCATCTAAATGCCTGGACCCTACCTCCTGAATGACAGCCCCAAGCCTGGTCTTCTAATGTAACCTGGGTATTGCTGGTAGATGGCATCCCAGAGTGATCTTGCTTAGTGTGAGAAACCAAGCGCAATCTATTCCTCACACACCAGTGTGATATTTGTAAAAAGAAGTCAGTATATATTTACCCATAAAAATACTTATTTATCCATAATTCAACTTATGTGAACTTTTCTGGTAAAAACCAGGTAGATAAAGATGTTTATTATAATGTTACTTATAACAGTAAAATTTGGAAATCAATCCAGATGTCCAATTATGAGAATATGGTTAAGTGAATTAGGAATCATCCTTAATGGAATATCACATAGCCATGAAAAATGGTGATCAGGCAAAAGCTACATAGCAATGTGCAGAAATGCTGATGAGATGATACTAAAAGGGCAAAGTAGCACGCAAAATAAATCCACACTGAAGATTACAGTTGTGTAAAATACTTGTATAGACAAAAAGGCCTGGGAAACAATATATAAAAGCGATAGGAGTTGTTCATGTGATAGGATTATGGGTAATGTTTTCTTTTACTTTGCTTTTTTTTTTTTTTTGAGGTTTTATACAATAGCCATATGGTTTTTATTACCATAGAAATGAGATTAAGGACCAGAGGGAATCCAGGCCTGATAATATGCTACTGTAGAGGTTGACTTTTGTGGTCAAGTTGCAGGCTTGGGGATAAAGAATTGATAAATCCCATTGCAGAAAGAGTACCTGTTACTGATTTATTGCACTTTGATTCTCCTCCTTGGCTCCAGGAATTGAGGAAGCTCAGACGGGAAAATGAGGATACTTAACACCCACCAGTGCCCGCGAACACCTTTCTGCCCTGTGGAAGAATGAAGGTGCTGTATCAGTCTAAAGAAATAGCCTTGATCTTCTCTAGGCTGTTATTTCCTGGACTCATTAACCCTGCCTTATTACTTCTTTTAAGTTGTAATGACTGTAGCTCCCTCCTGGAACTGATCCAGAGGTTTGGGGCAGTCTTCAGGGCACATTGACATTGAGATATCATAGAGCAGGGGAGGTCATACCCAGCACGAAAAACTTGACAAGTATTACAGCTGCGCCTGGTTATCAAATGACAACTCCTGGTGGGCCTCGCTTAATACAGGTTGGCATATTTTTAGAAGGTTCAGTGTAACTTATTTTAAATGCCCGTAAGTAAAATGCTGTGTCCTTCTGTGAATCAAAGAATGAACTCTGTCTTATTTAAATTGGGACTTTACTATAAGGGAAATCCTTCTTTCCTTTTGAGTGTATAACAAAACCTACGCAGTATATTCAAGCCCTTGTGAGAGTATGTGTAATAAGCACTTACAAATGAACACGTTGTTAAAGAGGTATCAAAAAAAAAAAAAAAAAAACACTGGAGTTAGTATGATTGCTTCTGTGGCAGGCCCTAGCACATTTTAATCTTTTTCTCTAGGCATTTTTTAAAGTAACCAGAAACCTGAAATAAAGCTTTGATCCACAGAAGATCCTTTCTTGGCAGTACCTGTTAGGGGCGGGAGGAGGCTAACTTAAAAAAAATTTTTTTTATTCAACATATTTTTTAGGAAGATCAAAGTAATAATGATGTGTGTGATGTCTATGTGTTTTAATAGTCCAGGAGGGTGATTAAAAACAAGTGAAGTTTCTTCCCCATCCTTGCCCATCTCAGTCCCTGGGTTAAGAGCTATTGTCCCTGTAGTACCCATTTTTATGCTGTCATATCCCCTGCATACAAACCGTCATGTACACAGAGGCTATTTTTTGTTTTTATAAAGAAAAATGAGGGCAGGCACATTGGCTCATGCCTCCAATCACAGCAATACGGGAGGCTGAGGCAGGTGGATCAGTTGAGCCCAGGAGTTCAAGACCAGCCTGGGCAACCAAGCAAAACCTCATCTCTTAAAAAAAAAAAATACAAAACTTAGCTGGACATGATAGCACACACCTGTAGTCCCAACTACTTGGAAGGCTGAGATGGCAGGATTGCCTAAGCCTGGGAGGTCAAGGCTGCAGTGAGTCATGATCTCACCACTGCACAGCATCCTGGGTGACAGGAGTGAGACCTTTTCTCAAAAAAGAAAACTGTGACCTTAACTCTACATATTATCTTGTATTCTGTTTTTTCCTCACTCAGTAATATTTTTATGGTTGTCCTCCCCTGCTCTTAGTGATAGATTTAAATGGTCTCCTTGGTTTCTTTCTTTCCAATGCAGGATTCTTTCTGAACTACCTTTTTTCGGGAATGGATGATGATGATGTGGAGTCCAGATTCAATCCCAGTGTGTTCTTTCTAGGTTTCTTGGTGGTGCCGCCCTCAAGGTAATGCCCTTTAATTAACTTATTTCACCTGAAAAAAAGCGTACTAAGGAACTGAAACGTGACCTCTAAGAGAGATGAAAGGGCCAAGGGCACCGAGAGACAAAGCTGCAGTTCCGCTCCAGGTGCAGGTGGTGGGAGGGCTTGCTTTCCTTGCCGTTTGTTGTGAACGCGATAGGAATGTTGGTTGTTTTTGTTTAGTTGTTTTGAAACGGAGTCTTGCGCTGTCTCCCAGGCTGGAGTGCAGTGGCATGACCTTGGCTTACTGCAACCTCTGCCTCCTGGGTTCAAGTGATTCTCCTACCTCAGCCTTCCGAGTAGCTGGGATTACAGGCACGTACCACCACACCCAAATAATTTTTGTATTTTACATAGAGATGGGGTTTCACCATGTTGGCCAGGCTGGTCTCGAACTGCTGACCTCCAGTGATCCGCCTGCCATGGCTTCCCAAAGTGCTGGGATTATAGGCTTGAGCCACCACACCCAGCTGGAATGTTGGTTGGGAAGGTTGGTTGTTTTGAGCCTGGTGGGGTGTGCTCCCTACAGTAGATATGGGTGAGAGGCTGAAGAACATGATCCTTTCCTCACACTAAACATTCGTTTATTCTGTATGTCGCCCTGCAGGTATCACCCAGTCAGTCGCCTAGGAGACCAGATGTTTACCAATGGCCAGACGGTGAACTTGCAGGCTGTCATGAAGGATGTAGTTCTGATTCAAAAACTTCTGGCATTGATGGCCCAAGAACAGAAGCTGCCAGAGGAAGTGGCCGCACCCACTACAGATGAGGTCAGGGCTGCTCTGGTGCTGATGTGATGAGCACACACGCTTAGTGCTAACTCTGTGCGATGTGGATGTAGACACTGGGTACCGGGAGATGCTTCCTGGAATGTTCTGTGCAGCTGGCGGCAGCCTTAGTGTGAGCTCTGGGCTTAGGGGGCACCTAGGAACATTGGGGGTCACACATGGGTCTGAGAATGGAAAGGTCTGGGTTCTGGTCTAGGTTCTGCACCAAACGACCATGCCAGGTGACCCTAGTTGAGTCACTTCCTTATACTAGTGTCTGCTATAAAATGCATGTGATTTGTGGTGAGATTTCATACCTAGGCTGTTCCGGGCTACCAGCTCTCAGCAGCTCTAGAAAGAATAGCCTGCTTCCCTTAAGCTCTACGAGTGTCCCTTCTGGGTCACAGTACTAGAGCTCATGTCGCCAGCTCTATTTTGGACACATTAATGTCTCCAGCATTGGGGTCAGGAAGGCAGTATTGCAGAGTGGAAATTCCTCTCAGAATAGGACAGTTTCAACTAACATTTCCTGAGCCCCTTCTCTGTGCCGGGTTAAGTAGTAGATCTTCAGTGGGTACAAAGGTGAATTGGGCACCCAGGAAGCTTGCTGAGGTCATCAAGATCCTTCCCAGCTTTAAAGTACTCTCTGGATGCAAATAGGCAGCCTTGGGTAGACAGTCCGGGTTCTCAGACTCCAGCCACTGCGACAGTCCCGCTGTCTGCCGGGCCCATCACAAGGTGGCGCCACTGTCTCCTGGACACTTATGCTGCAGGTTACACTTGGGGCTTTCTGTGGTTTTGCTTGTTTCCTGAT
>NW_026657284.1:0-832 GCF_009828535.3 Hylobates moloch | reverse complement strand
TTTCTCTGCCCACCTGCAGACTGCCGCAAGTCTCAGGGCCATGGTGGCCTGGGGCATAGGTATTCCTCACAGGATAGCTGGGAAGATTAGAGTGGATAGAACTGCCTCTGGCCCCTTGGATCACATGCTTCCCATAGAGCACTGTTGACAGGTGCCACAGGAGCAAGGAGCTAGAGACCAGCAGTGAAGCACAGACTAGTGTGCTCCCATATAAAGCAGTGTCCAGGGGTGGAGACAGACAGTAAATAGATGAACAAGTATATATATGCTCTATTGAACGGTGATGGGTGGTAAGTGCATGAGCAACAGTAGAGCAGGCTCAGGCTGAGGAACGCAGGGGCCGGGGTAGCCCCAGGAGCCTTCTGAGAAAGTGCTGCTGCGCGGGACCTGTACAAAGCTAGACAAGTTCCTTTATGTAGGACATCTCAGAGCCTCTGGTGTATTTGTGTACATTTGGAAGCATTAGAGGTTTGTAATATTCAGTAGCTCAAAAACTCATTTAACAGGGAACTTGTTTTACTTGGAGCGTATCCCAGGCCCAGCTTTAAACACAGCACACTGCATTTTCTTAGGTATCAGAGGAATGCGTCAGTTTCATCTCAAGTACCACCTTGATTGTAATGGCTGCCAGAACTGTGGAGTTGAGATATTCCGATGCCATGTCTGGGCTCAGGGACAGCGCCATGATCCATTAGTGATGTCTGCTAGGGTGGATGAGGGATAGATATCATGGCATTTGCCACCTGTCTCAAGCAAGTGCCCCATGCCACCTTTGGGAACTTTGAATTTATTGGCAGATAAGAAAATGAAGTTTTAGAGTGGGTTAAAAATA
>NW_026657283.1:0-5017 GCF_009828535.3 Hylobates moloch | reverse complement strand
CATTTTTTTTTTTTTGAGACAGAGTCTTGCTCTGTCTCCCAGGCTGGAGGGCAGTGGCACGATCTCAGTTCACTGCAAGCTCCACCTCCCAGGTTCATGCCATTCTCCTGCCTCAGCCTCCCGAGTAGCTGGGACTACAGGCGCCCGCCACCACACCCAGCTAGTTTTTTGTATTTTTAGTAAAGACGGGGTTTCAATATGTTAGCCAGGATGGTCTCAATCTCCTGACCTTGTGATCCACCAGCCTCAGCATCCCAAAGCTCTGGGGTTACAGGCATGAGCCACCACGCCCAGCTGACACATGATTTATAAGTAGGACAGGGTTGCAGCCCACTGTTCTCTGAGCTCTGCTCTCAGAGGAGTCCTTCATTTCCATAAGGAAGGGCCATTTTGGAAAACTGATTCGCTTTCTCACTCTGGTTCTTCCACAATGAAAGTTAGGCACCCAGAAGCCCGTGTGCAACTTGAACTATTTCAGTTTGCACTGTGGGGTTTTCACCAATAGAATTCCCTTTAAAACTCTGTGAATTACTTATGAATGTGAGGCAAGTCCTCTTCACCCAACAGCGTCATGCCCACAGATCTTTTCCTTTCTTTGACTTGGGCTGGATGTGAGGGTGCTATGGGACAACACCCTTAAGATTCTTAGAAGTTTGTTCTTTTCCCTGGGAGGCTCTACTGGCCACCGCCTGAAGTCTTTCTGAGGTTTTAACAAAGGACTTAAGCTACACGTTTGATTTGATCTTTACCCTGTGACCACTTCTTTGAAACAGTTTTATTCTAGTCCAGCAATCCGGGCTCCTCTCTACTTCCTCTAGGTTTCTCTTGCAAACTGGGTGGTTCTCATTTCAACTCACCTCTCTCTCTCTCTCTCTCTGGATCTCACACAGTGAAATGAAACTACCTGTCAATTTCAACATTCTACTGAGAAATCTTCTTGGCCCACAAGTTTGTCAGGTGCATTTTCTATCTTGTAAGTTACAACAGATAACATTTTGCCAGATGTTGGGCTACCATGTGACACCATTTTTCCAGTAGCTATAGCATTTTTTATACCTTTCCAGATTCCATTAACAGTTTTGCATTTTCTCAGCCCTTGCTAATAGTTTCCTTGCCACTTTTCCATTTTCTGCCCACTGTTTGGTCCCAAACCTATGGCACATGGTTTAGGTTTTTGTACAGCAGCACCCCACTTCTGGATTCCAATTTCTGTTTCAGTCAGCTTTTGCTGCATAACAAACACCCCCAAAACTAATGGCTTAAAGCAACAGCCATTTCATTTGTCATCATTCTCTCAGTCAACAGCTTGGGCTGTGCTCAGCTGGGCCATTCTTCTGCTGGTCTCAGCTGCTTTCCTGCATCTGTGGTCGACTGGTGAGTTGGCTGGCGGCTGGGTGATCAAGGTGAGGACCGCCACTAGCACAGCTCACTGCCGTCCTGGAGGTTTGTCATTCTCAGCCCATCCCACATCCCTGAGCACAGCCGATTACAGCGGATACCTGACCCAAGGACACAAACCCACAAGTTGGTGTGTCAGCTGTGACTTGGGAGCCCAGCTCAGAAAGGTGAGCCCAGCCAGACTCCTTGGAACTGAGCTTGAGCACTAGACACAGAGCTGCTGTTGTGGAGGTCCCTGTAGCCAAGCATCTGGGGTGTAGCAAAGGCTGGTAGCTGTGTTCTGTCATCTGGCTGTGGGCCCTCGAGAGAAGCTGGCCACCTAGAGCAGAGACCTTGGAGGCTGCCCAGAGAGGCAGCAAGATCCACCTTAGGATAAAAGTTCCTGCCAACCTCTGCTCCTTGTGCTGCATGGCCAGCCCCCGGGTTCCCTCAAACAGCAAGCTCCCCATCATTTGAGTCTGGGTGGACGGCTTCTCCTTCATGCTCCCAGACCAGCGAGCACCCCCGGTCCACTTCCACCCAGGTCTCTCTCCTGCCTGCCCACCCTCTCCATACCCAACTGGGACACCTCCACTTCTCCCGAATGACCACGGTCCCCAGCCTCCCAACTGTCTTGTAGTTGTTCCAGTCACCACAAACTTAAAGTCCACAGTGGCCAGCTGGCCCTTCTAGACACAAACAAGAACACGTTGCTTCTGCCCAAAGTACTCCCCAGTCACAGCCCCTCTGAAGCAGCTCCCCTCCTGCTGGAGGTCCCGGCTCTGATGAGGAGTCCACGTCCCTCCTTCCCCACTCTGCATCCTCCCAGCTCCCCAGCCTCTGACCTCTAGTTGGGATCCATGCGTGGGGGCCCTGGCAGGAGATCAGAGGGTGGGAAGGAGGAAGCTAGTGGTTCCTCCCCATCCCTGCAGGGCCTGGCACACATTCCCTCCCCTCGCCCATCAGAGGAGATGCTCCCAGCTCCCGTTCTTAACCTTGCCCCATCGCTTGGTAAATTGTCCCTCATTAAATCAACTTATAAACACATGCCCGAGAATTTAAAGCTGTTATTGTTATTTTGTATCAAAGGAATAAAAGTGGGCCGGGCGCGGGGACTCACGCCTGTAATCCCAGCACTTTGGGAGGCCGAGGCGGGCGGATCACGAGGTCAGGAGATCGAGACCATTCTGGCTAACACAGTGAAACCCTGTCTCCACTAAAAATACAAAAAATTAGCCAGGCGAGGTGGGGGGTGCCTGTAGTCACAGCTACTCAGGAGGCTGAGGCAGGAGAATGGCGTGAACCCCGGGGGGCGGAGCCTGCAGTGAGCCGAGATCGCACCACTGCACTCCAGCCTGGGCGACAGCGAGCCTCTGTCTCAAAAAAAAAAAAAAAAAAAAAGGAATAAAAGTGGAATTTTTTAGGAATAAAAATGTGATTTTGAGGAAATCAATTGTAAGGCATAAAAATGTGATGTGGGGAAAACACTTCTTATGCATCTTTGTCCTCCCTCCTCCTCCTCCTCCCCACATCACTGAGATGACTTCAGGTCTACTTATCTGTCAGCATTGGAACCCCTGGGGGCCTCGGGGCTGGGAGAATCAGGACCAAGAAGGCAGGACCAAGAGGCCTGGCTGTGCAGATGGTCAACTGGCTGCAGGATGGAGACAGAGGTGAAAGCAGTGATGGAGGTGAGGGGAGGGATGGAGGTGAGGGCGGGGGTAGAGGTGGGGGGGATGGAGGTGAGGGCGGGGATGGAGGTGGGGGAGGGATGGAGGGGAAGGTGGGGATGGAGGGGAGGGTGAGGATGGAGGTGAGGGGGAGGGAGGGAAGTGAGGGCAGGGAGAGAGGTGAGGGGAGGGATGGAGGGGAGGGGGAGGGATGGAGGTGAGGGGAGGGAGGGAGGTGAAGGGAAGGAGGGAGGTGAAGGGAGGGATGGAGGTGAGAGGAGAGATGGAGGGGAGGGGAGAGATGAGGGTAGAGATGGAGTTACAGGGTGGGGGATTGGGCCACCTCCACCAGGAGAAGGTGTTTCAGAAAGGCGAAGCCGCCCTCCCCAGGATCACCCGTGAAAATCCCAACAGGAGCACTGAAGCCTGCAGTAGTCCTCAGAATGTTCACAGCTTCCTCCAGGTTGTGAGAACTGTCGGTGCACTTACCACTCCACCACGTCTACCAGAGAAGAGAGGACGCAGTCACCTGCTTGTGCTGCTCCCGCGGCACCTCTCCTGCGGGCTTCTCCTGCAATGTAGTGGGAGAGAAATGGGTGGAGAGAAGGTCGTGGTTTGGGGTTTTCAGAGCAGTTTAAAGAAAACAGTCCGTCAGCTGAAGCTGAAAAGCCCGTGCAGTAATATCTGATTGTCACTGGGTATTGTCTGGCCTAGGAATGAAACTGACTGGGCTGAAAAGGCCTTTTTAGCGCTGTCTGTCTCCTGGAGTCCTGGTCGCTCACTGTGCTTTACCAAAAAAAAAAAAACAATTAATTAGCTTATAGGCTGGTGAGGAGGAGTCTCCTCTGCTTTGGGGCCAAGAAGCCACCTGCCCCGCTGGGCTCTGTCTTTTTCCTGGAGCTCTTCCTGCTTCTTTGTTCAGCCCCACCACAGGACACGGAACTTCAGTGGCAGCGCTGGTCTTGCTGACTCACCCTCCCCCATGTGGGCAGGGCCTGCCTGGCATGGCAGGTGCTGTGAAGGAAGCCATAGGATGGAAGCACTGATGCCCGGCAGACAGAAACAGCTGCCAGGCTTGGGGACCTGGCTGGATCTCTTCCCCCTGTGCCTCTGTTTCTCCATTTGTGTAGTGGGATGGCTGGCAGGGCCCAGGCCCCTCCCACCATCCATTTCAGGGCTGCTGCTGCCTGAAAATACATCCAAGAGCACAGGTACCTGGACCTGCTATTCCTGGATGGTTCTCGGCACGTGTTCCAGCAGGGCAAGAAGGGCCCAATCCAAGGGATTGCAGCGGCCCTGGAAAACCAGTGTTTACAGTGGGTAAGGACCACAAAAGAACAAGAAGGAACATCCCTCCGGGTGGGCTGGCCTACCAGGCTTCGTGGGGAAGGGTCTCAGAGGTCCCGTTTGAGGCAACCTGGGCTGGGGGCGGGGGGAGGTACGCCGGGGCAAGGAAAGGAAGAAGCCATGGGGAAGGCTCTTCTGATGGGTTTGGTGACTGGGGATGAGGGGTGGGTGGCAGGGAGAGGAGCCAAGGGCCCTGGTAGGCGGGACAGGAGGTGCCCAGTCACAACTTTGGGGACCATGGGGCTGGAGGAAGAGGAGGCAAAGAAGCAGTTGGGGCGGGAAGAAGAAGCTCAGCAGAGGCCCGGAGGGGTGCAGAGGCTCTCGGACAGCCAGCCCTCTGACGGCAGGCCCTGCTGCAGCAGAAGCCATGTGAGCGCCACTGAGACTGGGAAGAGCAGAGAGCGAAGGATGCCACTGATAGAAGGTCTTCTGTCCATGAGGTCCCCATAACCTCGGTGGTGGGGACATGTGTCCACTCTGCCTGCAGGGAAGCTGAGGCAATTTCCCAGGGTTCCTCGGCCACTGTAAGGCATAGCCAGGACATTTTTTCCTTTTTTCTTTCTTTCTTTTTTTTTTTTTTTTTTGAGACAGAGTCTTGCTCTGTCACCCAGGCTGGAGTGCGG
>NW_026657282.1:0-5017 GCF_009828535.3 Hylobates moloch | reverse complement strand
TCACCTGAGGTCAGGAGTTCAAGAACAGCCAGGCCAACATGGTGAAAACTCGTCTCTACTAAAACTAAAAAAAATTAGCCAAGCATGGTGGTGGGCACCTGTAATCCCAGCTACCTGGGAGGCTGAGGCAGAAAAATTGCTTGAACCAGGGAGGTGGAGGTTGTAGTCAGCAGAGATCACACCACTGCACTCCAGCCTGGGTGACAAAGCAAGACTCTGTCTCGAAAAAAAAAAAGAAAAAAGAAAATGGATAAGCAAAACTGAGATATATTCTTATGTTGGAATACTACTCAGTAACACAAAGCAAAGGAACAAGATCCTGACACATGTAAAAACATGGATGTGTACAGTCTGACTTCAGGCCAAAATTTATGAGTGATCTTTCAGGCCAGATCGTAGGCAAGTACAAGCCTTTGTTTAGGAAGCCTCACCCAGGGAAACTGTCCCCTCTACAGCAGGCTTGGTGCACAGCCAGGGTATTGCAATTTTCTGGAGGGAGTTGCAGTCAAGGACTCAGGTACCTTTGGGCCAGCCAGGTTTATACACGTCTGCCTTCCTAGTCTAGGTGTCTCCATGGGAAGTATCGTTAATGGAGGACTTAACTGAGGCACTCTTTTCCATTTGGACTCTGCCTTTCTATTTCTAGCCATTTTCCTTCTCTCTCCCACTGCCTTTTCCCCGGACCAAAGTCCAGAAGGAGGCAAAGGCTTTTTGTTATGCAGTGAGGCAATTCCTCCCATCTGTGCTGATTCACCTGACTGGTTCTTTTCCATGGCCAATCCATGCTGGGGGGAATGGAATATTAGGGAGGCAGCTTAGCATTTTGCCTATTTTTGGCATTGTCATAGTAAGTGAATTAGAGCTTGATTGTTACTTTCAATTTGGTCTATTGTCTTAATTGACCACCTTGACAGTTGATTGCTCGACCAGATGGAGCTCACAGTTTACGCATGAATTCATTTATCTAAAGTTCAAAAACAGGAAAAGCTAACCCATGATGAGCCCAATTAGAAAAAAAGTGGTTCTCTTGGCAGTTGGGAAATGAAAAATAATGGTGAATGTACTGAGAAAAGAAATGAGGGAACTCTTTAGAGGACTGGAAATGTTCCAAATTTTGGTGGTATTTGAGATTGATCAGTAAATGGTGTGTGTCAAGATTCATTGAATTGTAGATGTAAGATTTGTGCATGTTATTATATTAATTTTTATGTCAAAATTATAAACAACAAAAAATCTCTCAAGTTTTGAGGCCATTATTATCAATTAATGTGACATAACTAATACATAAAAATCTGTTAAACAAAACCTGTGAGTCAAATTTATTGACAGTAAATGAATTAAATCTTAACACATGTGTCTCTAAGTTTCTACAAATGAGAAATAAGCAGAGTTCTCTCCTAGCTTTAGTTGTAATTATAATTACCTTTGTTTATGCAAAGTTTATTATTTCCAAATTGCTCACCAAGGGCCTGATTAAAAATGGTGTGCATACTCCTTATTCTTTAGTTCAGTAATGTGTTTCTCAAAGAAAGAAAAAAATGCTTGTTATGCACCCAAATTAATTAAATTTGAAAGGTTTGCTGTTTATGAAATTTCTTCTGATAGTGCAACTGTATCCCTTTCAATTGCACTACTGGGAGGTGAGAAATCTAAGGAAAGGGTAGTGAGAGGGAAAATAAAATTACAATAAATTAACACTGCCCAAATGCCATACGTATATGGCCACTGGAGCAGAAGTCATGTACATATAGCTGAGGGAAGAAAAAAAAAAACCTGTTGGGAAACTGACTATTCTCCACTAAGTAGCATGTGGCCCTCTATTCACATCTGTTCCCAGGCTTCCACAAACATTCCATTTGCTGAGCATCTAAGTATCCTTTAATTTATCAAGATATTGGTAACAGCTCACCAATTCCTCCAATGTTATTTTGAGTTTTAAATGCAAGTCATATAAAAATAATAATGAACTTTGCACAAGGAAATTTGAATAAGAATAAATTTATCTCACTAAAATTTACTACCAGAAATATAAAATTCATTTTCCATTGCATATCTTTTGGTCAAGCTGTGGAACAATATTATGTTGTTCTACTAAATGCCAATTGTTATTACCACACTAGTTCTTACTTTGAAGTCAAAATATAGCCAAACCACTAAGGTCATTTTAAACTCAAAACAGACAGCTATAAAGGTACAGGCAGAGGTGTAGATACAAAACTAGGAATAGAAATAGGACAAGAGTAGGTACAGGAATAGATATGGTATAGACAGAACAGTGCTTAGGTGTGAAAAGAAAAGTGATTATGTCTGTAGGTTTAGGTGTCAAGACTTGGCTTGCATTGTTATATACAAAAGAAAAAGTGTCAAGTAATAAGAATCATAAAGGGTAAGGTAATGATGGTTTCCCATAAACCTGAGGTAAGCATTAAATTTATCACCAGCCTTTCTAAATACCTAATGATAACAAGCAAAAGGAAAAAAAGAAAACCAAAAACAAAACATTATTTAAAAAATGTCTTTTATTCAAGAGAAGCTTCTTCTTCTAATTATTATTATTTTTTACTACTTTTTAGGAGAGTTCTGTCATGTGGTACTTTAAATGAAAAACAGTTACATAACAGACAGCTGATAAACAGGACGTTCTTTCTAGATCGGACCAACTAAAGTTCCAAGAACTTTAGGAATAATCCGCATATATTCATGTATTTAAAAGGCTTAAGCATTATTTCTAAATATGTTTTTATATATTATGATTCACCATATAGTGGAATTACAAATATAAAGCTCAAATTTAAGAATGCAAAGAAAAAAATGCTGTTGTATTTTTGATGACTAAACTAATCTCACTGCTTAGGTAGTGAACATTTTTCCTGGATTCTTAAGCACCTGGGGATTTTTTCTCTGTTAATTCTGAGTCTCTGTAGCTTATTCTGGCTCTAGGGATTTCACTGAAAGTTGCCTGTAATCCCTAGTTGATCTCTGCTTCACTGTTGACCTTATAGCCATAAACTACAGAATTGTTTTGTGTCTTCTTTCTTTAACATCTCTGATCCCATATATACACTTACACACAACAAAGATAATGCTTCTGAAGAAATCATTATCCAGTATCAAAAGCTCTATTTCTGGTTCTGAATGGAGCTGATAGTGAACTCTGAATCTGTGGTGTTCAAACTTAAACTAAGGGAAACTTAAGAAGAGAAATTCTAATCTTCTATCTGCCTCCTCACCATGCCACTTTTACCCTGATGAGCAAATCTTCTTTACATGTTGCCACAGGACATCCCTGAGAAGCCCTAATCATCTACTTCCACAAAAATCCATACGGTGTGTGGGACACAAAATTCTATACTTTTGATTTCCATAATCTATCATTCTATTCTTGTTAGACTTTTGGCTCTGAAAAAGAAAGTATTATGACTATGTTTCAGAACTCTTGGATACCTTCTCTTTCTTTCAGTTTCTCAGCCAGTAGTCTTTCCTTCACCTTTGCTGTTAAACAAGATATTGTTCTTTGTCAAAATATTTTTCTTACTCAGGTGACATTCGTCCTTTCCATTTTAATGGGGCCATAGTGTCAGTATGACTTTCAAAGCTGATTCATGTGGGAGAGGCCTAAAAAGTATACTTGTTCATTTAATACTTTTAAAATATTATCTTCATTACACTTGATGAATTTTCCAGCTTATTTTCCATCTGTAGTGCTGTCTCTGACATCACAATTAAAATACATTAATGCTTAGATGTGACACATACAACAACTAATTTTTCTAGCTTTGGGGAGAAAACATACAAGTGCATTTTCCAGCTAAGGAGTCATACATATTGAGCCCACTGCTTTAAGTTATTTAGCCATATAAGATGCAAATACATTTTATCTTTTCATTTTAAATATATTACTAAATAATCAACACAGTTTTCAAGAAGATTATCATATGTAAGAAATTACTGCCTAACCCCAAGTCAGAAGATTTACTCCTACATTTCCTTCTGAGTGTTTTTAACGTTGGCTCTTAGATTAAGGTCTATGATTCAATTTGGGTTAGTTTTTGTTTATGGTCTTGAGGTAAAGTTCTTAATTTCTTTTTTTTTTTAGTAGATTCCAGTAGTTCCAGCATCATTTGTTGAAAAACTATGATTTCCAGTTGAATTATCCTGGAACACTTACCAAAAAATTAACTTATCATAAATGTGAGGATTTATTTTTGGACTTTCAATTCTATTTATTTCATCTATATGTCCATTCCTATGCCAGTTCCACATTGTCTTGATTACCATTGCTTTGTAGTTAAGTTTGGAAACCGAGAGGTGTGAGTCCTCCAACTTTAATCTTTTTCAAATTTGTTTTGACTTGTCTGGGTCTCATGCCTTCCCATATAAAATTTAGGAACAAATTACTAATTTTTGAAAAAAAAAAAAGCCAGCTTGGATTTTGATAGCGTCTGTGTTAAATGCACAGCTTTGTTATTAGGTGGATGTATATTTATAATTGCTATTTATTTCTGAAGGATTGTCCCTTTTACTATTATAAAACAGCCATTTTTTCTGTTTTATAACAGTGCTATTTATCTATACATATATATTATATGTGTGTGGGTGTGCATGTAAAGAAATTATACGTACATATGTATATTTGATATCGGTATGGACACTCCAGTTCTGACTACTTGCCTGGCATATCATTTATATTTTAAACCTATTTACTTTAAACCTATTTTTGTCTTCAAATCTAAAGTGCGTATTTGTAGACGGTACAGAATTTGATTATTTTAAAAAAAATCAATTCTATCAAACCTCACATTTTGATTAAACTGCTCATTCTATTTAATTTTAATGTAAGTGCTGATGAGACTCAAGACTACTAGTTTTCTATTTTTTATATATGTATGTCTCTCTTGTTCCTTTTTCTTCTTAATAATTAACTTTTTTGTGTTATGTATGTTTTTCTGTTTAATATTTTCTGGTATACTCTTTTAAATTCTTTCTAATTTATTATACTCCTTAAATACTTTTCAAA
>NW_026657281.1:0-5019 GCF_009828535.3 Hylobates moloch | reverse complement strand
GTTTTCTCAGTTTGGGAAGAACAATATAAGTATAAACACAATCAAGAGGAAAAAAAAGGTTCTCTAGAATTGTACAAAAACCATCACAATATCAGAAAACACAAATCTATCCTATGTCTCAGACTTCTCTCAAACATAAAGGAAATGGCAAACTCTGCATCTTTGAGGAAGTGATTAATGTTACAGGGAACAGAGAAGGATTTTCAATTTATTCCCAACTCCTTCATAATAATGAAGCCAGGTTCACATAATTTCTATGTCACTATTTTAGGCAAGTCATATTTCATTAACTATATTACCCACACTTTGAAAGGTAAACATATCTAAAGCAAAGGCTACTGATAAAAATATAACTCATAAACCAGGCAAAATAATATATACATTGTCAGCACATTTACTGTTGAAATACAAATATTATAAGTAACAATTTGTTTCCTTTCACCCATGTTCATAGAAATGTTAAAAAAAGACATAAAAATGTCAGTCTCCTTTATACAAAAAGGCACTCTAATGAGGCATCCTCAGTACTGTTAGTTTTGCACTGATTTATTTAAAACTTCCTACCCAATTTGCCTTGTAACCAGTGGCCTACAACAATATTTTTAGTTATATGATTGAAAACCTAACAGTTAAATATAAGCACATTTTACCTTTTTATGTTTTTGGAGTCACTATGGCATGAGACAGCTGACCATATTTCAGGATATAGTTTTATTTTATTTTTCAAATATTTTTTATTCTAATTTTTGTAGGTACATAGTAGGTGTATGTATTTATGGGGTACATGGGATGATTTGATACAGACATACAATGCATAAAAATCACATCATGTAAAATGGGGTACCCATCCCTTCAACCATTTATCCTTTTTGTGACAAACAGTCCAATTATACCCTTTTCGTTATTTTTAAACGTACAATTAAATTGTTCATGACTATAGTCACCCATTTGTGCTATCAAATATTAGATCTCTATTTTTTTCTATTTTTGGTACCAAATAAGCATCCCCGTGCTCCCCCCCTGCACAGTCCTCCACCTTTCCACCACCCTTCCCAGCCTCTGGTGGCCATCCTTCTACTCTATCTCCATGAGTTCAATTATTTTGACTTTTTAATTCCACAAACAAGTGAGAACATGTGATGTTTGCGGTCTCTGCCTGGCTTATTTCACTTAGCCCATAATGACCTCAAGTTCTATTAATGTTGTAGCAAATGACAGGATATCATTCTTTTTTTATGGTTGAACCGTACTCTATTTTGTATAAGTACCACTTTTTTTTATCCATTCATCTGTTGATGGACACATAGGTTGCTTCCAAATTTGGGCTATGGTGAGCAGTACTGTAACAAACATGGGAGTGCAGATATCTCCTTGATATACTAATTTCCCTACTTCTGAGTATATCCCCAGTAGTGTGATTGCTGTATCACATGGTAGCTCTATTTTTAGTATTTATGAGGATCCTCCAAACTGTTCTGCATAGTGACTATACTAACTTACATTCCCACCAGCAGCGCATGATGGTTCCCTTTTCTTCACATCCTCCTCAGCATTTGTTATTTCCTGACTTTCTGATACAAGCCTTTTTAACTGGTGTGAGATGATAGCTTATTGTAGTTTTGATTTGCATTTCTCTGATAATCGATAATGTTAACCTACTCGTTATATGCCTGTTTGTCATTTGTATGTCTTCTTTTGAAAAATATCTATTCAAATATTTAGCCCATTTTTGATTGGATTATTAAATAGTTTCTGTAGAGTTGTTTGAGCTCCTTATATATTGTGGTAATTAACCTCTTGGTAGATGGTTAGTTTGAAGATGTTTTTTCCCATTATGTGGGTTGCATCTTCACTTTGTTGGTTATTTCCTTGGCTGTGCACAAATTCTTTAACTTGATGTAATCTTATTTGTACATTTTTGCTTTGGTTGCCTGTGCTTGTGGGGTATTACTTAAAAAATGTTTGCCCAGACTTATGTCCTGGAGATTTTCCCAGATGTTTTCTTGTGGTAATTTAGTAGCCAGGGTCTTAGATTTGAGTTTTTGATTCATTTTGATTTGATTTTTATATGCTGAGCGATAGGGGTCTAGTTTCATTCTTATGCATATGGATATCTAGTTTTCCCAGGAATATTTATTGAAGAGACTGTCTTTTCCCCAATGTATGTTCTTGGCACCTTTGTCATAAATGAATTTGCTGTAAATGTGTGAACTTGTTTCTGGGTTCTCTATTCTTTTCCACTGGTCGTGTGTCTGTTTTTATGTCAGTGCCTTCCAGCTTTGGTTACTATAGCTTTGTAGTATAATTTGAAGTCAGGTAATATGATTTCTCCAGTTTTAGCCTTTTTGTTCAGCATGGCTTTGGCTATTCTGGGTCTTTTGTGGTTCAATATAAATTGTAGAGTTTTTTTTCTATTTCTGTGAAGAATGTTATTTCTATTTTGATAGGGATTTCATTTAATCTGTAGATTGCTTTGAGTAGTATGGGCATTTTTAAAATATTGATTCTTACAATCCATGAACATGGAATTTTTTTCATTTTTTTGTTTCCTCTTCAGTTTCTTTCATCAGTGTTTTATAATTTTTATTATAGAGAACTTTCACTTATTGTGTTTAGTTAATTGCTAGGTATTTAATTTTATGTGTGGCTATTGTAATTGGAATTACTGTTTTGATTTCCATTTCAGATTGTTCACTGTTGGCATATAGAAATCCTACGTTTTATGTTGATTTCGTATCCTGCAACTTTACTGAATTTGTCACTTCTAGTAGTTTTTTTGGTGGAGTCTTTTGGTTATTCCAAATAAAAGATTATATCATCTGCGAACAAGGTGTATTAGTCCGTTTTCACACTGCTGATAAAGACATACCTGAGACTGAGACTGGGCAATTTACACACAAAAAAAGAGGCTTAATTGGGCTTAACAGTTCCACATGGCTAGGGAGGCCTCATAATCATGGCAGAAGGCAAGAAGGAGCAAGTCACTTCTTACATGGATGGTGGCAAGCAAGAAAAAAAAGAACTTGTACAGAGAAATTCCCGTTTTTAAAACCATCAGATCTTGTGAGACCCACTCACTATCCAAAAAACAGCACGGGAAAGACCCACCCCTATGATTCAATCATCTCCCAATCTCCCACCGGATCCCTCCCACAACATGTGGGAATTATGGGAGCTACAAGGTGAGATTTGGGTGGAGACACAGAGCCAAACCTTATTATTCCACCCTTGGCACCTCCCAAATCTCATATCTTCACATTTCAAAACCAAACATGCCTTCCCAAAATCTCAACTCATTTCAGCATTAACTCAAAAGTCCGAAGTCCAAAGTCTCATCTGAGACAAGGCAAGTTACTTCTGCCTATGAGCCTATAAAATTAAAAGCAATTCAGTTATTTCCTAAATACAATGGAGGTACAGGCGTTGGGTAAATACAAGCATTCCAAATGGAAGAAATTGGCCACAACAAAAGGACTACAGGCCCCATGCAAGTCTGAAATCCAGTATGGCAGTCAAATTTTAAAGCACTAAAATAATCTCCTT
Source organism: Hylobates moloch (assembly GCF_009828535.3). Taxonomy (NCBI): domain Eukaryota; kingdom Metazoa; phylum Chordata; class Mammalia; order Primates; family Hylobatidae; genus Hylobates; species Hylobates moloch. The sequence goes on along the minus strand of NW_026657281.1, from coordinate 1,476 downwards.
TGACTCCATGTCTCCCATCCTGGCCATGCTGATGCAAGAGGTAGATTCCCATAGTATTGGGCAGCTCTGTCCCCGTGACTTTGCAGGGTACAGCCTCCCTCCTGGCTTCCTTCACAGGCTGGTATTGACTGTCTTTGGCTTTTCCAGGAATACAGTGCAAGCTGTAAGTGGATCTATCTTTCTGGGGTCTGGAGGACTCAGTACCCCAGTAAGGCAGTACCCCAGTACCTCTATATGGGGTTCCCACCCCATATTTCCCTTCTGCACTGCCCTAGCCAAGGTTCTCCATAAGGACCCTGCCCTACAGCAAACTTCCATACATCTTCTGAAATCTAGGTGGAGGTTCTCAAACCTCAATTCTTGACTTCTGCGCATTCACAGGCTCAACACCACGTGGAAGCTGCCAAGGCTTGAGGCTTGCACCCTTTGAAGCCATGGCCCAAGCTCTACTTTGGCCACTTTCAACCAAGGCTGGAGCAGCTGGGATACAGGGCATCAAGTCCCTAGGCTGCACACAGCACAGGGACCCTGGGCCTGGCCCACAAAACCACCTTTTTCTTGTAGGCCTCTGGGCCTGTGATGGGAGGGGCTGCCGCGAAGATTTTTGACATGCCCTGGAGATATTTTCCCCATTGTCTTGAGAATTAACTTTCACCTCTTTGTTACTTACACAAATTTCTGCAGCCAGCTTGAATTTCTCCTCGAAAATTGAATTTTCTTTTCTATTGCATTGTCAGGATGCAAATTTTTCAAACTTTTTTGCTGTTTCCCTTTTAAAACTGAATGCCTTTAACAGCACCCAAGTCACTTCTTCATGCTGTGCTGCTTAGAAATTTATTCTGCCAGATACCCTAAAATATCTCTCTCACATTCAAAGTTCCACAAATCTCTAGGGCAGGGACAAAATGCTATGAGTCTGTTTGCTAAAATGTAATAAGAATCATCTTGGCCGGGCGCGGTGGCTCACGCTTGTAATCCCAGCACTTTGGGAGGCCGAGGTGGGCGGATCACGAGGTCAGGAGATCGAGACCACGGTGAAACCCTGTCTCTACTAAAAATACAAAAAATTAGCCGGGCGTGGTGGCGGGCGCCTGTAGTCCCAGCTACTTGGAGAGGCTGAGGCAGGAGAATGGCATGAACCCGGGAGGCGGAGCTTGCAGTGAGCCGAGATCGCGCCACTGCACTCCAGCCTGGGCGACAGAGCGAGACTCCGTCTCAAAAAAAAAAAAAAAAGAATCATCTTTGCTCCAGTTCCCAACAAGTTTCTCACTCCCATCTGAGACCACCTCAGCCTGGACTTTATTTTCCATATCATATATAAGCATTTTGGGCAAAGCCATTCAACAAGTCTCTTATAATTCATTAATTTAAGCTGATAACAACTTTATACTTTTTGAATAAGCAAACAAGCAAAAAGAAAAGTAATGAAGACTGTAAACCTTAACTTCTTCTCTCCACTTTTTGTCTTTTCTCTAT
>NW_026657280.1:0-5019 GCF_009828535.3 Hylobates moloch | reverse complement strand
ATATCAATCCACAGGCAACTTTAACACAATCTCAAACTCTACTAAATGATAGTAAAAGAAAAAAACCATAAAAGCACATGGGGGTAAAGGGAGTGGGAAATAAAACAATAATAGATGAGATTTCAGCAAGTTCTGGAGAGATGAAAAGCAGATTGATAAGCAATAATTAACTTAGCAGAGGAAAGGAAGGAAAAATTTGAATGCCAAAAAGAAACAAGTCATTTCGCCCCCATAGAACTGAGGATGAATTAGGAGTTGCTGGCACAAAGCACTTTGGAAAGTGGAAATGGAGTGCGGGCCTGAAAATAAAGAAAATTGGTTGAAAATCTGTATACATAGCAACTGGACACTCGAATCCTGTCCCCCCAAAATGCAAAGTAATAACTACTATTCCCTCACTCCACAACATTCCTGAGATTTATTCTCAGAAGAAATTGAAGCTGAGAGGTTTTGGACATGGGGACATCAAGCACAGTATAGATTGGAGTTAAACATAGAGCTGCAAACAAAAGGATAAAATCAAAGCCAACATCTGGAACAGTGGGATCACAGCCTCCTCCCATTTGCTTGCTTCCAGAATGCCAAAGCCTAGTTTAAATGACTGAAGTAAGAGTCTAGAAGATTTTTGTCTGGTGAGATTAAAGACCTTGGGGCGTGGCGGGGGGGGGGGAACCTCCACATACAGAGATTTGAGTATTACTTTAGTGCAAAACTATCTTTTTGACATAGCATCCTCTGAATAAACCCAATAGTTGACAATTCTCCACAACTCACAAAGAAATTACAGTCAGCTTTTCAGTGCATCTCCTTGTAACAATGACATGTTGAGGCTCTCCTAAAATTACAGACAGACAAATACAGACAAACAGAAAAATAGGCCAGGTGCAGTGGCTCATGCCTGTAATCCCAGCATTTTGGGAGCCTGAGGCGGGTGGATCACGAGGTCAAGAGTTCAAGACCAGCATGGCCAATATAGTGAAACCGTGTCTCTACTAAAAATACAAAAATTAGCCAGGCGTAGTGGTGCATGCCTGTAATCCCAGCTACTCAGGAGGCTGAGGCAGGAGAATTGCTTGAACCCGGGAGGCAGAGGTTGCAGTGAGCCAAGATTGTGCCACTGCACACTAGCCTGGGTGACAGAGCAAGACTCTGTCTCAAAAAAAATAAAAAATAAAAAAAAAAAGCCAGAGGGAACAGTAAATTCAGGGAGCAGAAGAAAACTTTCTACAATTTAAATAAATATCCGCATAGAGACAAGAAAAGACATTGAGCTTATGAAACTGATCTGAAAACAATTTATTTTTAAAAATAAATTGTATTGTGTATATTTAAGGTATACTAGATACACTTTAAAGGAACTACGGGGAACTAAAAGTAGAATTACCAATATAAAATATTCAATAAAAGGAAACATTTCAGAAAGTATAATAAAAGTAATAAGTGGAAAATAGTAATAAGATCATATATTTAGGAAGTGCATCAATTAATAAACTTCCAGAAAAGGAGAAACAAAAAAATGAAAGAAAGGAAAATACTAAAAAAGAATACAAAAAAATTTCCCAGAACTGAAGGACATGCATCTCCAGACTGAAAGAACAAGATCCCAGAACAATAAGTTTTAAAACACTGAAATCAGGGGTATATCATGATGACATTTTTGAATAACAGAGTTAAAGAGAAGACACTAAAAGATTCAGGTCACAAACAAAATATCATAAATTAGAATTCCATACAGTTTTCCAAAACAACACTGGAAACAAAAAGATGATGGAGCAGTATCTTCACAATTCTAAAGGAAACATAATTTCCAACCCAGAATTCAAAGTATCAATCACATGAGAGTATAGAAACAATAATTTGTATTCTGGTAAGGTATCAAATAATTTATTTTCCATGTGATCTGTATTATTTTCTATTGCTACTGTAACAAATTATCACCAGCATGGTGGCTCAAAACAATACAAATTTATTATCTTACAGTTCTTACAGTTCTAGAGGTGAGAAGTCTAAAATGGGGCAGCAAGACTGTGTTGCTTCCGGAGGCACCAGGGGAGAATCTGTTTACTTGCCTTTTCCAGTTTCTAGAGGCTGCCTGCCTTCTTTGATTCATGTCCTCTTCCTTCATCCTCAAAGCCAATAGTCTAACATCTTTTCTCTTCTCTGACCTCCTACTTCCTTGTGACTATATCAGGCCCACATAGATGATTCAGAATAATCGCCCCATCTGAAGATGCTTAGCTTGAACACATCTACAAAGTCTCTTTTGCAGTGTAAGGAAACATACAGGTTCCTGGGATTAGGACATGGACAATTTGGGGGGGCCCTTATTCTGCCTACCATATACTCCTTCTTATGAAGCTACTGAATCATGTGCTTCATGAAAATGAAGGCATAAAGCAAAAAGGAGGAAGAAATTCCATGCAGGAAAGAAGGGACTCAATAAAGAAGTATGATGAAGACAGATCCCAGAATAACAGTGAACAACGAAACTGTAGCAGGAGGAGAGATGACTGTGGGTGTGGGCTCTCAAGAAAAATTAACTGATGTGTTTGAGCATACAAAAATATTAATAGACATGTGGCATAAATTTTAGAGCATTTGGAGTAACATTTAAGAATAAGTAGAGAAAACTGACTAGGTAAATGAAAAAAATGAGGCAATTGTAAGTGATAGGGAAAATGAAAAGTCCTACAAGAAAGGAGGATTAGTGTTTCCAAAAAACCAGCTCCTGGATTCATTGATTTTTGGAAGGGTTTTTTCTGTCTCTATGTCCTTCAGTTCTGCTCTGATATTAGTTACTTCTAGCCTTCTGCTAGCTTTTGAATGTGTTTGCTCTTGCTTCTCTAGTTCTTTTAATTGTGATGTTAGGGTGTCAGTTTTAGATCTTTCCTGCTTTCTCTTGTGGGCATTCAGTGCTATAAATTTCCCTCTACACATTGCTTTAAATGTGTCCCAGAGATTCTGGTATGTTGTGTCTTTGTTCTCGTTGGTTTCAAAGAACATCTTTATTTCTGCCTTCATTCAAAAAGAGAAAAGAATCAAATACATGCAATAAAAAAATTATAAAAGGGATATCACTACCAATACCACAGAAATAAAAACTACCATCAGAGAATACTATAAACACCTCTACGCAAAAAAACTAGAAAATCTAGAAGAAATGGATGAATTCCTGGACACATACACCCTCCCAAGACTAAACCAGGAAGAAGTTGAATCTCTGAATAGACCAATAACAGGCTCTGAAATTGAGGCAATAATTAATAGCTTACCAACCAAAAAAAGTCCAGGACCAGACGGATTCACAGCCGAATTCTACCAGAGGTAAAAGGAGGAGCTGGTACCATTCCTTCTGAAACTATTCCAATCCATAGAAAATGAGGGAATCCTCCCTAACTCATTTTATGAGACCAGCATCATCCTGATACCAAAGCCTGGCAGAGACACAACCAAAAAAGAGAATTTTAGACCAATATCCCTGATGAACATTGATGCAAAAATCCTCAATAAAATACTGGCAAATCGAATCCAGCAGCACATCAAAAAGATTATCCACCATGATCAAGTGGGCTTCATCCCTGGGATGCAAGCCTGGTTCAACATATGCAAATCAATAAACGTAATCCAGCATATAAATAGAACCAATGAAAAAACCACATGATTATCTCAATAGATGCAGAAAAGGCCTTTGACAAAATTCAACAGCCCTTCATGCTAAAAACTCTCAATAAATTAGGTATCGATGGGACGTATCTCAAAACAATAAGAGCTATTTATGACGAACCCACAGCCAATATCATACTGAATGGGCAAAAACTGGAAGCATTCCCTTTGAAAACTGGCACAAGACAGGGATGCCCTCTCTCACCACTCCTGTTGAACATAGTGTAGGAAGTTCTGGCCAGGGCAATCAGGCAAGAGAAAGAAATAAAGGGTATTCGGTTAGGAAAAGAGGAATTCAAATTGTCCCTGTTTGCAGATGACATGATTGTATATTTAGAACACCCCATCGTCTCAGCCCAAAATCTCCTTAAGCTGATAAGCAACTTCAGCAAAGTCTTAGGATACAAAATCAATGTGCAAAAATCGCAAGCATTCTTATACACCAATAACAGACAAACAGAGAGCCAAATCATGAGTGAACTCCCATTCACAATTGCTTCAAAGAGAATAAAATACCTAGGAATCCAACTTACAAGGGATGTGAAGGACCTCTTCAAGGAGAACTACAAACCACTGCTCAGTTATATAAAAGAAGACACAAACAAATGAAAGAACATTCCATGCTCATGGGTAGGAAGAAACAATATCATGAAAATGGCCATACTGCCCAAGGTAATTTATAGATTCAATACCATCCCCATCAAGCTACCAATGACTTTCTTCACAGAATTGGAAAAAACCTTAAAGTTCATATGGAACCAAAAAAGAGCCCACATTGCCAAGTCAATCCTCAGCCAAAAGAACAAAGCTGGAGGCATCATGCTACCTGACTTCAAACTATACTACAAGGCCACAGTAACCAAAACAGCATGGTACTGGTAACAAAACAGAGTTATAGACCAATGGAACAGAACAGAGCCCTCAGAAATACTATCACACATCTACAACTATCTGATCTTTGACAAACCTGACAAAAACAAGAAATGGGGAAAGGATTCCCTATTTAATAAAGGGTGCTGGGAAAACTGGCTAGCCATATGCAAAAAGCTGAAACTGGATCCTTTCCTTATACCTTATACAAAAATTAATTCAAGATGGATGAGAGACTTAAATGTTAGACCTAAAACCATAAAAACCCTAGAAGAAAACCTAGGCAATACCATTCAGGACATAGGCATGGGCAAGGACTTCATGTCTAAACACCAAAAGCAATGGCAACAGAAGCCAAAATTGACAAATGGGATCTAATTAAACTAAAGAGCTTCTGCACAGCAAAAGAAACTACCATCAGAGTGAACAGGCAACCTACAGAATGGGAGAAAATTTTTGCAACCTACTCAACTGACAAAGGGCTAA
>NW_026657279.1:0-5021 GCF_009828535.3 Hylobates moloch | reverse complement strand
GAAGTTTCACAGAATGCTTCTGTGTAATTTTTACTTGAAGATATTCCTTTTTCCTCTGTACGCCAGATAGCGCTTCGAATGTCCACTTGCAGTTTCTACAGAAAGAGTGTTTCAGAACTCCTCAATCAAAAGTAAGGTTCAAACCCTTTAGTTGAATACACAGAACAGAAAGAAGTTTCACAGAACGCTTCTGTGTTGTTTTTATTGGACGATGTTTCTTTTTCCACTGTAGGCCCCTTAGCGCTCGCAATGTCCCCTTGCAGTTTCTACAGAGAGTTTCAGAACTGCTGAATCAAAAGAAGATTCAACTCTGTTAGTTGAATGCACAGAACTGAAAGAAGTTTAACATAATCCTTCTCTGTAGTTTTTATTTGAAGATATTCCTTTTTCCACTATAGGCCCCTTAGCGCTCCGAATGTCCACTTGCAGTTTCTACAGAAAGAGTGTTTCAGAACTGCTCAATCAAAAGGAAAATTCAACTCTGTTAGTTGAATGCACAAAACAGAAAAAAGTTTCACAGAATACTTCTGTGTAGTTTTTACTTGAAGATATTTCTTTTTCCACTACAGGCCCTTTAGTGCTCTGAATATCCACCTGCAGTTTCTACAGAAAGAGGGTTTCAGAACTGCTCCATCAAAAGTAAGCTTCAACTCTGTTAGATGAATGCACAGAACAGAAATAAGTTTCACAGAATGCTTCTGTGTAATTTTTAGTTGAAGATATTCCTTTTTCCTCTATAGGCCAGATAGCGCTTCGAATGTCCACTTGCAGTTTCTACAGAAAGGGAGTTTCAGAACTCCTCAATCAAATGTAAGGTTCAATCCCTTTAGTTGAATACACGGAACAGAAAGATGTTTCACAGAACGCTTCTGTGTTGTTTTTATTGGAATATGTTCCTTTTTCCACTATAGGCCCCTTAGCGCTCTGAATGTCCCCTTGCAGTTTCTACAGAAAGAGAGTTTCAGAACTGCTCAATCAATAGTATGCTTCCACTCTGTTAGTTGAATTCACAGAACAGAAAGAAGTTTCACAGAATGCTTCTGTGTCGTTTTTATGTCTAGATATCACTTTTTCCACTATAGGCTTCATAGCGCTCAGAATATCCACTTGCAGTTTCTACTGAAAGTGTGTTTCAGAACTGCTCAATCAAAAGTAATGTTCAACCCTGTTAGTTGAATGCATAGAACAGAAAGAAGTTTCACAGAATGCTTCTGTGTAGTTATAATTTGAAGATATTCCTTTTTCCACTGTAGGCCCCCTAGCGCTCAGAATGTCCACTTGCAGTTTCTACAGAAAGAGTGTTTCAGAACTCCTCAATCAAAAGTAAGCTTCAACACTCTTAGTTGAATACACAGAACAGTCAGAAGTTTCACAGAATGCTTCTGTGTTGATTTTATTGGAAGATGTTCCTTTTTCCACTATACGCCCCTTAGTGCTCCGAATGTCCTCTTGCAGTTTCTACAGAAAGTGAGATTCAGAACTGCTCAATCAAAAGCAATCTTTAACTCTGTTAGTTGAATGCACAGAACAGAAAGGAGTTTAACAGAATGCTTCTATGTAGTTTTTATTTGTAGATATTCGTTTTTCCACTATAGGCCCCCTAGCGCTCCGAATGTCCACTTGCAGTTTCTACAGAAAGAGTGTTTCAGAACTGCTCAATCAAAAGGAAAATTCAACTCTGTTAGTTGAATGCACAGAACAGAAAGAACTTTCACAGAATACTTCTGTGTAGTTTTTATTTGAAGATATTTCTTTTTCCACTACAGGCCCTTTAGTGCTCTGAATATCCACCTGCAGTTTCTACAGAAAGAGGGTTTCAGAACTGCTCAATCAAAAGTAAGCTTCAACTCTGCTAGTTGAATGCACAGAACAGAAAGAAGTTTCACAGAATACTTCTGTGTAATTTTTACTTGAAGATATTCCTTTTTCCTCCGTAGGCCAGATAGCGCTTCCAGTGTCCACTTGCAGTTTCTACAGAAAGAGTGTTTCAGAACTCCTCAATCAAAAGTAAGGTTCAACCCCTTCAGTTGAATACACAGAACAGAAAGAAGTTTCACAGAACGCTTCTGTGTTGTTTTTATTGGACGATGTTCCTTTTTCCATTGTAGGCCCCTTAGCGCTCTGAATGTCCCCGTGCAGTTTCTACAGAAAGAGAGTTTCAGAACAGCTGAATCAAAAGAAGATTCAAATCGGTTAGTTGAATGCACAGAATTGAAAGATGTTTCACATAATCCTTCTATGTAGTTTTTATTTGAAGATATTCCTTTTTCCACTATAGGCCCCTTAGCGCTCCGAATGTCCACTGGCAGTTTCAACAGAAAGAGTATTTCAGAACTGCTCAATCAATAGTAAGCTTCCACTCTGTTTGTTGAATGGACAGAACAGAAAGAAGTTTCACAGAATGCTTCTGTGTAGTAATAATTTGAAGATATTCCTTTTTCCACTGTAGGCCTCCTAGCGCTCCGAATGTCCACTTGCAGTTTCTACAGAAAGAGTGTTTCAGAACTGCTCAATCATAAGGAAGATTCAACTCTGTTAGTTGAATGGACAGAACAGAAAGAAGTTTCACAGAAAGCTTCTGTGTAGTTTTTATTTGAAGATATTTCTTTTTCCACTACAGGCCCTTTAGTGCTCCGAATATCCACCTGCAGTTTCTACAGAAAGAGGGTTTCAGAACTGCTCAATCAAAAGTAAGCTTCAACTATGTTAGTTGAATGCACAGAACAGAAAGTAGTTTCACAGAATTCTTCTGTGTAGTTATAATGGGAAGATATTCCTTTTTCCACTATAGGCCCCCGAGCGCTCCGAATGTCCACTTGCAGTTTCTACAGAAAGAGTGTTTCAGAACTCCGCAATCAAAAGTAAGGTTCAACCCCTTTAGTTGAATACACAGAACAGAAAGAAGTTTCACAGAACGCTTCTTTGTTGTTTTTATTGGACGATGTCCCTTTTTCCACTGTAGGCCCCTTAGCGCTCAGAATGTCCCCGTGCAGTTTCTCCAGAAAGAGAGTTTAAGAACTGCTGAATCAAAAGAAGATTCAACTCTGTTAGTTGAATGCACAGAACTGAAAGGAGTTTCACGTAATCCTTCTCTGTAGTTTTTATTTGAATATATTCCTTTTTCCACTATAGGCCCCTTAGCACTCCGAATGTCCACTTGCACTTTCAACAGAAAGAGTGTTTCAGAACTGCTCAATCAATAGAAAGCTTCCACTCTGTTAGTTGAATGGACAGAACAGAAAGAAGTTTCACAGAATGCTTCTGTGTAGTTATAATTTGAACATATTCCTTTTTCCACTATAGGCCTCCTGGCGCTCCGAATCTCCACTTGCAGTTTCTACAGAAAGAGTGTTTCAGAACTGCTCAATCAAAAGTAATGTTCAACCCTGTTAGTTGAATGCACAGAACAGAAGGAAGTTTCAAAGAATGCTTCTGTGTAGTTATAATTTGAAGATATTCCTTTTTCCACTATAGGCCCCATAGCGCTCCGAATGTCCACTTGCAGTTTCTGCAGAAAGAGTGTTTCAGAACTGCTCAATCAAAAGTAATGTTCAACCCTGGTAGTTGAATGCACAGAACAGAGAGAAGTTTCACAGAATTCTTCTGTGTAGTTATAATGGGAAGATATTCCTTTTTCCACTATAGGCCCCCGAGCGCTCCGAATGTCCACTTGCAGTTTCAACAGAAAGAGTGTTTCAGAACTCCTCAATCAAAAGTAAGGTTCCACCCCATTAGTTGAATACACAGAACAGAAAGATGTTTCACAGAACGCTTTTGTGTTGTTTTTATTGGAAGATGTTCCTTTTTCCACTATAGGCCCCTTAGCTTTCTGAATGTCCCCTTGCAGTTTCTACAGAAAGAGAGTTTCCGAACTGCTCAATCAATAGTAAGCTTCCACTCTGTTAGTTGAATTCGCAGAACAGAAAGAAGTTTCAAAGAATGCTTCTGTGTAGTTTTTATATCTAGATATCACTTTTTCCACTATAGGCTTCATAGCGCTGAGAATGTCCACTCGCAGTTTCTACAGAAAGAGTGTTTCAGAACTGCTCAATCAAAAGTAATGTTCAACCCTGTTAGTTGAATACACAGAACAGAAAGAAGTTTCACAGAATGCTTCTGTGTAGTTATAATTTGAAGATATTCCTTTTTCCACTGTAGGCCCCCAAGCGCTCCAAATATCCACTTGCAGTTTCCACAGAAAGAGGGTTTCAGAACTGCTCAATCAAAAGTAAGCTTCAACACTCTTAGTTGAATACACTGAACTGTAAGAAGTTTCATAGAATGCTTCTGTGTTGATTTTATTGGAAGATGTTCCTTTTTCCACTATAGGCCCCTTAGTTTTCCGAATGTCCTCTTGCAGTTTCTACAGAAAGAGAGATTCAGAACTGCTCAATGAAAAGCAAACTTTAACTCTGTCACTTGAATGCACAGAACAGAAAGGAGTTTCACAGATTGCTTCTATGTAGTTTTTATTTGTAGATATTCCTTTTTCCACTATAGGCCCCCTACCGCTCTGAATGTCCACTTGCAGTTTCTACAGAAAGAGTGTTTCAGAACTGCTCAATCTAAAGGAAAATTCAACTCTGTTAGTTGAATGCACAGAACAGAAGAAAGTTTCACAGAATACTTCTGTGTAGTTTTTATTTAAAGATATTTCTTTTTCCACTACAGGCCCTTCAGTGCTCTGAATATCCACCTGCAGTTTCTACAGAAAGAGGGTTTCAGAACTGCTCCATCAAAAGTAAGCTTCAACTCTGTTAGATGAATGCACAGAACAGAAAGAAGTTTCACAGAATGCTTCTGTGTAATTTTTACTTGAAGATATTCCTTTTTCCTCTATAGGCCAGATAGCACTTCGAATGTCCACTTGCAGTTTCTACAGAAAGGATGTTTCAGAACTCCTCAATCAAAAGTACGGTTCAACCCCTTTAGTTGAATACACAGAACAGAAAGATGTTTCACAGAACGCTTCTCTGTTGTTTTTATTGGAAGATGTTCCTTTTTCCACTATAGGCCCCTTA
>NW_026657278.1:3061-5021 GCF_009828535.3 Hylobates moloch | reverse complement strand
AAAAAAAAAAAAAAGGCCGGGCGCGGTGGCTCGTGCCTGTAATCCCAGCACTTTGGGAGGCTGAGACGGGCTGATCACGAGGTCAGGAGATCAAGACCATCCTGGCTAACACGGTGAAACCCCGTCTCTATTAAAAATAAAAAAAAATTAGCCGGGCATGGTGGCGGGCTCCTGTAGTCCCAGCTACTCGGGAGGCTGAGGCAGGAGAATGGCATGAACCTGGGAGGTGGAGCTTGCAGTGAGCCGAGATCACGCCACTGCACTCCAGCGAGACTCCATCTCAAAAAAAAAAAAAAAGAAAAGAAAAAAAATATTAGGGGCAACTTGGAGTTGCCTGCATAAGTAACAGGTGAGAGAATGGTTATGTAGCTGTGCACTAGCCCATTTTTTGTTCTCTCTTCAGCCCAAGTTTAAAATTAATATTGATTCATAATATTGAACACCTAACTTAGCCGTGAACACATTTACTCCTTAGAGACCAACAATATCAGTTTAGAATGTGTTCTAAGAAGACCCGAATTCTCTCCTGAATAATTATGCCTGGGGTTAGTTACATTTTTAATCGTAATTAATCAAATGCCTGAGATGACTATTTATTAATTATTAATTCAAAGTGTATTTTCTTTCTCTCCACTTTAAATTGACTTTGTAATCATATCTATGACAAACGTTACTAGAAAGGTGTGTATTTACTATACACCTATTAAAGATGTCATTCGACATGTAGTGCACGGCTTTCAGTTGCTTAGCAACTACCATGGTTTTGTAAATACCATTTTGAATGCAAGGACTAGGGCAATAATTCATCTACTTTTTACAAAGTAGTTTGCTTGACATATTTTACTGGCAAATTTTGACCATGTGAAACTCCCAATCCCCTTTAGATAGGAAGGGGTTTTATTTTATTTTTTAGAGATGAGGTCTTGCTATTTTTTTGAAGGGGGCTTGTACGTCCTTATGAGTGGAATTGCTGGGTCATAGATATACATATGTTCAGCTTTAGTAGGTGCTGCCATACGGTTTTCCATAGTAGTTGTACCAGTTTACAACCCCACCTGCAGCCCATGAGTGTAGGTTACTCCCTATCCTTATCAATCTGGGCATTTTCTTTTTCTTTTTTCTTTTTCTTTCTTTCTTTCTTTTTTTTTTTTTTTTGAGACAGAGTTTTGCTCTGTCACCCAGGCTGGAGTGCAGTGGTGTGATCTTGGCTCACTGCAACCTCCGCCTCCCAGGTTCAAGCAATTCTCCCACCGCAGCCTCTCCAGTAGCTGGGACTATAGGAAGGTACCACCTCGCCCAGCTCATTTTGTATTTTTTGGCAGAGACCATGTTGGTCAGGCTGGTTTCGAACTCCTAACCTCAGGTGATCCGCTCATCTCGGCCTCCCAAAGTGCTGGGATTACAGGTGTGAGCCACCCCACACAGCCTGGCATTTTCTTTTCATTTCATTTTAGCTATTCTGATGGTTAGGTCATGGTATTGTATTATTTAAATTTGAATTTTCAGGGTGGCTAGTGGAGTTGAACAGCTCTCAAGAGTTAATTAGGCATTTCTTTTTATTTTTTAACTTTTATTTTAGGTTCAAGGTCTTGCTACATTACCCAGTCTGGACTTGAACTCCTGGGCTCAAGCCATCCTCTCACCTTGACCTCCTGAGTAGCTGAGACTACAGGTGTGCCCAGCTCCATATGTTTTTATTTATTTATTTATTTATTTATTTATTTTTTGAGATGGAGTTTCACTCGTCACCCAGGCTGGAGTGCAAGGGTGCGATCGCGGCTCACCACAACCTCTGCCTCCCGGGTTCAAGTGAGTCTCCTGCCTCAGCCTCCTGAGTAGCTGGGATTACAGGCATATGCCACCATGCCTGGCTAGTTTTGTATTTTTAGTAGAGATGGGGTTTCTCCATGTTGGTCAGGCTGGTCTTGAACTCCCGACCTCAGGTGATCCACCTGCCTCG
>NW_026657278.1:0-2961 GCF_009828535.3 Hylobates moloch | reverse complement strand
GACTCCCAAAGTACTGGGATTACAGGCGTGAGCCATCGCACCTGGCCTCCATATGTTTTATTTTAAATATAACATTCCACATTTATTCTGTAAATGTCAAGTGCTACTCTCTCCTAAGCACTGGGCTAGGCGCCTAAGTGCGGTAGAAATTGAGAATAAGCACTTGACTGCTTTCTGCTTTTATTTACCTTGGAGAGCTCATCTTTTTACAAGGGTTTAGCTCTGTGCAGATATCCGAATGTTTATTATATATTAACATTTATTATAATAATATTATTATGTATTATGATATATATCATATTAACATTTCCAAATATTTATACTCTGGAGCCACATGCCCACTCAGTTATTCTGTCGTCTGAAACCAAACTCTCTCTGGGCTGCCCTTGGTCTGTGAAGCATCTTTTGCTGGGCCTTGAAGTGTGGATAGGTGTGGGGAAGTGGGTATGGGAGGGGTTCTCGGGAAGAAAGCAGCAAACAAATTAGGAATAGAGGTGAAATGGTGGCACCAAGGTGAGTAGACTGGCCTGACTCCTGCAAACCTTTCAGACGAGATCGGGCATGTTCAGGATGGTATGGCTGTAGACTCCTGCAGACCTTTCAGACAGACAGGAGTGGGAGCGGCTAGCCCCTGTATTCCATTGATTGAAGCAGTGGTGTTGCATCCTCATCCCGTCCCGAATGGGTTGGAAGAAGGAGATGGGAGTGACCTAGTCAGGATGCTGTTTTCTTGGTTTGTTTGTTTTTTGTTTTTTTGAGACGGGGTTTTGCTCCGTCACTCAGGCTGGAGTACAGTGTCAGGATCTAGACTCACTGCAACCTCCGCCTCCCAGGTTCAAGCTGTTCTTGTGCCTCAGCCTCCTGAGTAGTTGGGATTACAGGCACGCACCACCATCCCCAGCTAATTTTTTTTTTTTTTTTCTGAGACAGAGTCTCGCTCTGTTACCCAGGCTGGAGTGCAATGGCGCGATCTCGGCTCACTGCAAGCTCTGCTTCCCGGGTCCACACCATTCTCCTGCCTCAGCTTCCCGAGTAGCTAGGACTACATGCCCAGCTAATTTTTTTGTATTTTTAGTAGAAATGGGGTTTCATCGTGTTAGCCAGGATGGTCTCGATCTCCTGACCTTGTATCCACCTGCCTGGGCCTCCCAAAGTGCTAGGATTACAGGTGTGAGCCACTGCGCCCGGCCTTTTTTTGTATTTTTAGTAGAGAGGGGGCTTCACCATGTTGACCAGGCTGGTCTCGAACCCCTGACCTCAAGTGATCCGCCCGCCTTGGCCTCCCAAAGTGCTGGGATTACAGGTGTGAGCCACCACGCCCAGCTGGTTTTAATAGTACTAGCATTATGTGATGATGGCATGGATTAAAATGGCAGATCATTTTGATCCTTTTGGAGGAGGAGAGAGCCATGAGCTCCTTGAGAATAGCATGAAAGCGATGGGTCTTCTCCCCAGAAAAATATGCGTACATGTACTAAGTAATTTGAGGAGGTTCATGAGTCCCAGTGGGTGAGAAAATAAATGAATTTGAGATCCCCAAAGGAAAGAGGTGTATTTGCACAGGGCAACTGATGGAAATCAATAGGGAAACTTGGAAGTGGAAGTAGTTTGGGAAAGAATTTAACAAGTTTATTTTCATGCAACAGGATGTGTGACGGGAGCTGTGCTTTTGGCAGCATGTGGGGGTGCGGGGGGCAGAGATCTGAGTCATTTGGTTAAATTGCAGTTTCCATTTCGAGAATGAATGAGCTCCCTGAATTAACACAAAAGCAGAAAGCAATCAAGTATTTTCCAGAATAAATAATAGGGGCAATATTTGTGCAGGTAATATTCATAGAAGAGTTTGGGATCACTGATTAAAACCATAACAAAAAAATAGACACCAGGTGAATTCCTAAGTAAATTTTTCCACTAATATTCATTATAAAGCTTACAAATTCAGTTATAAGAGTCAAGATCAGAATAGAAGCAGATAATTTAAAATTATAGTTATAATAAGCTTGGCTGGACACAGTGGCTCACATCTGTAATCCTAGCACTTTGGGAGGCTGAGGCGGGCGGATCACTTGAGCCTAGGAGTTCGAGACCAGCCTGGCCAACATGGTGAAAACTTGTCTCCACAAAAAATACAAAAATTAGCCAGGCATGGTGGCACATGCCTGTAATCCCAGGCTACTCAGGCTGAGGCACAAGAATTGCTTGAACTCGAGAGGCGGAAGCTGCAGTGAGCTGAGATCGCACCACTGCACTCCAGCCTGGGTGACAGAGTGAAACCCTGTCTCAAAAATAAAAATAAAAAAATAAATAGAATGATAGTAAGCTTAAGATGAACAGATATGTCAAGATCTCTGAACTTTTCAAAATCATTTTCCAGAACCTCTTCGCTGCATGGAAGCAGTGTGAGTCGAAGTCGACATAGCACGTCTGTTTGCTGTTCTAGGTTCTCTGCCTAAATCACTCCCTTGACAGCTGGAGCATCAGCGTCTTTTGACCCTGTAACCTGTACTCAGATGGGAACTCTTTGGTAACCGCTCTCCTAAGAGAGGTAAGGGAAAACAATATGGTTAGTTTCCAAAATATCTGGGGCTGTCGTCCACCTTGTTCAAGAAATCATAACTCTGACATTTGGATTTGGGGAATTCATCAGTTCTGACTGGGAGCAAAGTGACACACCTATTCCAGACACTGAGATGGGAGGTCTCTCTGAATCTTCCCTCAGTCTCCCTCCCAGGCCGTTGCCACCTTCCCGAAGGGTCTGGTGGTCCTTGGACAGGCCACGCAGAACCCTGCATGGGTCCAGGCTGGGACTGACCATGCCATATCCACCCCAGATATGAATGCCAGTCATGACTCTCAGAACCTACACCCTCTGTTCACTATAACCTACACTTATCTGAAGAACCCATCCGGGTTCTTCAGATAAGCTGAAAGCAGACACGTTAGAATGCATTATTTTGGTAT